>NC_091490.1:25584489-25838981 GCF_947461875.1 Haliaeetus albicilla | reverse complement strand
CCTAATTCCCTCAATTATTGCTTTGAATTCTGGTCTTGCTGAGAGAATGTCCTATAAATGTGAGAAACATGAACTTTCTAATTCTTTAAGAGTACAATGGTTGAATTTTATTTAGACACTACATTGGTAAAAGCTATAGGAGCAAAATAGATTGTGGAGCCAGATTCTCTGCAAGTTGGCAGCTTTCTCAATGCCAGTAGAAGCACTTGTGCCCGTAGTTATGACAACTACTTATTTTTCACATTAACAGCTTAACTGATTTCTTAAGGAAGGGGATTTCTAAAGGTAATTAGGTCTCTGGAAAATAGATCGGTTAAAAAAAAAATTGATCTCACAGGTGCATAATTTTGTGATCTTATTGGACTCATCATCTCTCCAGAAGACCATCTGGTTGTTCTGTAGGGTCTGATCCTGCAAATTGTTAGGTGAATGCATAAGCATTACCAATATTGAGTGTGCATAATTGGAAAGCCTTTTATTGTCTTCTACTTTTAAAATTGCCTATAGTTTGTATAGCTGCTAAAGTATAGTGAATGCATGAACAGTATCACTGAATCCCAAATCAAACTTACCTGGCTGTTTTCTTGCCTCAAAATCTGATTTTGTTTACAAGACTTCATTAATAAGCTTCAATTTAAGTTTTCAGATTGATCTTTTTCTGATTATCTTACACTAATTAGCGCTACAATATTTAGGATTACAAACACAGTTTTATTTAAATGAAATAGCTTTCAGTGAAATTGCATTACCTTTCTATTAAACACAGATTTATATTTGGGGACTGGAACACTGAAGGTCTCTAAGTCCAATGTTATAAATGTGAATGTTTCCACTAGCTAGTATTTATGCTTTTTCTTATTTTCTGAAAGGTAATATTACTTGTTAGATACTCATAGTGAAGAGTTGAATATCCTTTTCTTTGTTTGAAAGTCTAACAGTCGTCTTCTGACTGATTGTGCAGTCATGACATAGCTGAGGTGAAGATCCGACTTCAAACAGTGCAAGATAAATCATTTCCACATTCTTGCTTAAGTGGCTATTTTAGTGTAGAGAAGCACATTTTCTGTTGAGTGCTAGTGCCACTGTCTCCTTGACCCAAGGTCTTAACTATTTTGAGCAAAGTAGATTTGGTAGTTAGTGTAAGAAAGAGTTTTGTAAGAAAGACAGTTGTGCCATGTAGAAATTTTGAAATTTCTGTACTTTGTGGGATTGTCCATTGATGAAAGCATTGATTGAATGAAATGTGCTTCATACAAGATATTAACAGACATATATTCTTCTTATTTATAGAAACTGTGGGGGGGGAGGGGGCGGGGCTGGGATCACAGCTGGGTATAGGCTTGTGTAAGGGACCTGGGAGAAGGGAATATGTTTCTCAACTCATTATATTGCCCAGCTGCTTTGCTCTCATTTCCAGCGATGAGAGCTATTAGCATGAGGCATTCTACTTTCGCTAAAAGGGGAGGAAGTAGGAGCATTTAACATTGCTTAATGGAAACAAGACTGTAGTTTTATCTTAATTTTGGTGTTTGAGGGCAGCCTAGCAATTTACTTATGAGAAACAAAGCCATGGAATTATTTTTGTAGTCTTAACAGATAAATCTCTAGAATTCCGTCAACCAGCAATGCTCATTAAACTTCAGTAGCTTTATTGCCACTAGGGATATAATGGAATTAACTAGAGTCAGGTGCACTTAATATGAGCTAAAGCTATGGTCATTTCTTCTTTCGATGTGCCACCTCTGAGATGTGTTACTGCTTTCAATCTGTGTTGCAAGTCCTGTATCCTGATGACATTCCGCAGCGCCCTGGGCAATGGCAGTCCCATTGCGGAAGAGCCTTTTTTTCCCCTGGTTTGTGCCAGTTCATGGTGTCAAATTTTTCCCCAAATGTAGAGAGGCCTTGAACATCTGAAAGGCCTTCGAGGTTTCAAAGAGGAAGAACATTTGCAGAAAGAGGGAGAAAGTATATGCAATTATTCTGCTATTCTTTTGGCTGCTCATTTTTAGTGGCTACATAAGATAATTCTAAAACTGAGCATTTACAGGGGAATAAAAACAAGGGTGCTTTCCCCCTGGTGCTACCTGGTGATTCTCCAACTACTATTCTAACATAGAGCTGCCCAGCTTTATCTGCCAGCATAGAAGGAGTGTGGGACAAGCTCTCTTCTTCATGCTGTTCCTCCTTTTTGCAAGAGTACCCCTGCATCTCTAGAAGAGATGGGCTGTTGTTTGGAAAAGCCGCCTCCTATTTCTGTTGTTTCCTTGTCTCAAAGAATAGCCTTGTGAAGGATAGATGGCATTTAGCTTTAAATGAATTTTGTTGTTTTTAATTCAAACAGTAGCTTCAGTGAATGGTTGTCAAATATCATCACACTGCTTACTTTTTAAAGGAAATGGAAAAAGTGTCTGACACAAAGGCATCTGAAATGAAGCACTTGATTATCATAGTATACCAAGAATGCACCTACTGGAAATACCGTGTGATAGTGTTGAAAATAAAACATAGACTCATTTAGTCCTGAGTTTTTACAAGTAAATGGCTTGAACCTGACGACAATGGATGGAAAATGGGTTTTCCTGGGAAATAAACTTAGGTCCTTCAAATTGTGCTTCTTGCACTATCTTGCAATAGGTATTTTAGTTGTGTGCATAGTAAATGTGAAGTTATTATTTAGTAGTGTGAACAATTATGCCAGCAATGATAAGGATGGGTAATGACAGTCCAGCAGCATTTTCTGGCTAAGGGTACCAATGGAAAAACTATTATTACTCCACAATTGGCAAAGTATTGTTTATATATTTTCTCTTTCTTTCTCACTTCCTTCAAGCTGCCTGCCAAGCAACTATTACTATGCTCTTTTATGTCAGTGCATTATAGGGCAGACTTTCAAAGCTACTCATGGAAGATTTAGCTACATTAACAGGATTTGCTTAAAAAAGAAATTCCCTACTGGCTTTACAGGAATGCCCAAAGGAGTCAAACATATGTGGATGTGGCAAATAGCTGTGTGGCGGAACATAGGGAACCGTAAAGATGTAAGTACAGTATATGGAATCCTAAACAGAAGTTGAAAAGTAAAAGCAAGTAAGGTGAATGTTTTGTGTAATAAATATATTTAAGGATGCAAAGTAACTGCAGAAAAGTCACTCAAGACCTTGTCTCTCTTCCCATTCCTCTTTGACTGACACACAGAAAATTAGATTTCACCTTTTTTTTGTTGTTAGATTTTCCTTTGGAAACATATTCACTGACACTTACTTAGCTGCTTTGTATTTCTAGTCTTTCTTTTCCTTCATTGAAATGAAAAGATTTACAAAGCATCTATAGTTGTATGAAATACGACAAAATTATTAGGTAATTTTTGGGCACAGAATGCTAGATGCAGTGAATATATACTGAACATATAAAGCTTCATGTGACAGCTTAAGGTAGTAGCTGCAATTGAAGATAAATGTATATTCACATACTCTGCATACTAATTGAACTTCTCGTTGTGCTAATGCCTCCCATTTCCTTCCAACCTTAAAAATGTTCTCTTTATAGTGGAAACGCAATGCTGGTTTGCACTTAATTTAAAATTTCTTATATTTCATTGATTCTAACAAAAATAGATGTAGTTAAAACACAGGACAGGTTTCCGTGTTTTTAGATGGAACCTCTTTCAGAAGCATCTGATTTTTTTTTGGCTGTTTCAATTAAACAGTGAAATAAGACTTAAAAACAGGTTGCATCGGAGGGTGAGTTTACAGTTCTCAGAGTTGCTAACTGCAGGTCGTTTGAACCAAAACTGTTTTTGACAATTTCTTCAGTGCAGGGAAAATGAAATGAAGGAATAACTAATATTTCACAAAGTGTTTCTGAATATATGAAGTATATTTAGTGTTAATTTACATATCCGATGTTATAGACCTTTCAATCGTCACAAAGATTTTTTTCTTTTTAAGTTGATAGTTCCTTTCAGCATTGTTCTGAAAAGGAAGGAAAAAAAAAGAAGTCTTTGAAGCAAATAGTTATAGCCTAAATTAGCATGGACTTAGTTCAGTGTAACGTAGAAGCAACATAGTCTCAAATTGGAACAGAGGGGAGTATACTTAGCTCTTAAAATACTTACTGCAATCAAAATATTAGGTTTGAAATTTCTCTTGTTATGACTCTCAAGGTTTTGATGTCTTCACATTGAGATTTGCAAGGGGCAAATTAGAGCCTAAATATTTAGTAAACCTTATGGTACTTAGAAGAACAAAAAAAATGGAACATTTATTAATTGGATGTTAGCATTAATTATTAATATCAATAGAAGCATGATTAGTTAGGTTATTTGACACCTTTGACATCTGCAAGAATCCCTGAAAATTTGTTTTGATATTTGCCTTAAACTATACTTTTTTTCCTTCAGATGTAATACATTTGTAATATATTTGTAGGTTTTCAAATGTAGAATTTGAGTTTCCTCAGCCTTGCTCTGCATAGCTTCTTGCTTTTTGCTGCCCTCCACTTAACCTTTTTCTTACCCTGAATCATCGTCTGCTAATAGTTCTTGCCTTTGCTTTCTCTGCTGGTCCAACTATTATTATGACCTTTAACACACAGAGGAGGATGATTTCTTCTTTTCCTGTGTCATGGGCTTATGTACAAGATTGCTATTATCTTTGAAGAGAAACTACCTATTCTTTTGTTGGCTTCAGTCAACTAAAGCTCTGTATTTAAATTCTTAATTAAATTAAGACTTCTATGCATGTAACTTTTTTCTCAAAAGTATACACATTCCATGTGAAGAAAATGCTTGCTTGCAGGGTGCTGGCACTGGTATTTCCTGTTGACTGCATCACAGGGATTTTATATCATTTAACTTTTTCACTGTCGGAGATGGCTTTGCAGTGCATGGTAGAAGAAAGCTCTGGGGAGCAGAGGAGCTCTGGGTTTAAAGCGGTCAGCTGTGTGCTTGTATAAGCTAAAAGCAAAAATCAGCAAAGTGTGGGGAAGATAAATTGTTGGCTGGGGGAAATATCTGGGGTGATTCAGAGACATCATTGAACAACTGAAGTAAATATTTGTTAGATGTGTTGTGAAAGCAGCTCGACAACCCAATTAGTGGAAATTCAAATTTTCTTATAGACAAAAAACCAAATTAGTTGTCTTCTGGATGGTTCTAAACACGCAAGGGCCAAGAGTATCAGCATCTCTTGTTAAACTGATTAAAGAAATGTATTCTGGTTAAGTTCTTGCCCTTAATTGCATCAGTGTTTGAAATTATCTTTTTTGTTGCAGCATGTAGCTGTGATGCATTAATTTATATAACCTAATATTTTTAGGATCTGTCTCTTTGGAATGGCTAATCTCTGCTATGTCATAAATGAGCCTACTCCATGTAGATGCTGAATGGCAGGAATTTATTTTTTTTTTAGTTACCTCAAAATTAGTTTTTTGGTGTGTCATCCTCCTTTTGCAAAGTTCAAGGTCTGTTTTATTAAAAGTAAATGCATGATTCATACCTGTAATTCACAGTTTTGCCCAGCCCATCAAAACAAAAATAATAAGGCCTACACATGTGTCTGTGTTGGTTTAACTTCATCAGTTTACTAAATAGGGAAAGCTTTAGTATGAGGATATAAATAATGGTCTTGGAAAATCCTAAGCAGAGGAAAATTGGCCGTTTTTCAGTTTTGTAGTGTTTACTTGCTTTTCCTATTGTGACACAAGGGGTTTTCTTTTCTAAAGCTTGTTTAAGCGTCAGTGTCACTTTGTTTAACTCAAACATCTAAATAAAGCATCTCAACTGTAAACTTGCCTTTCTCTTCCATGTGAAGCAGGAGCTACTGTACTAGATTTAGAGGAATTAATCCGTATTTGCATGCTAGTACTTGAGGTGGAGATACGGAGGGTTGCAAGGACCTGTAGGAAGCGCTAAGCGCCGCAGCTGGAGAACAAGCGGGAGAGGGGTTGTTAGTGAGGGGGCCTGGCAGCCAGGCTGTTCTGCCCGCCCTTGGGAAGGAAGAGGGTTTTTCCCTGATTTTTCAAGTCACTCTGCCCCTACATTTCTCTGCAAGGGCTGGCTGCAGGGAGGGAAGGTTTCTGCCTATGTCGTGTTCTTTTGCTGTGTCATGTTTCGGTTCGCAAGAGATGATGCAGCGACCGCAGTGGAGGTGGGGCTTTGGAGATGGAGCTAGCGCTGGTGACTCAACAGGTGGTTTTTCAACAGCTGATCTCTTTGAGATCAGGAAAGTGGAAATCATTTAAATTGCTGCGGGAATTATGTTTTCTCTGCCGAACAGCAACATTTATAGTGGGGCCTTTATACCGGGGGGCGAAGGTGCCGAGGGCTGAAGACCAGTTGAAGGGTCATGTGCTCCTATTCCTCTTTCTCTTTGCTGACTTTGGTGGCTCTGAATACCATATTTCCATTGTGTCTTCTTTCCAATGATTTTTTTGAGAGAGCGTAAAGCCTGGTTCATTCCTTGAAAGTAATCAAGTTCAGCCTTCTGCAGTTTGAATGAAAATCTTAAGGCAGATTTACAAAACAGCCAACAGATGTGTTTTCCCTGCCATCAAATGCGAAAACAGTCATGATTAAGATGCTTTTGTTGTTGGTGATGGTTTGGGGTTTTTTTATTAAGTATGTAAGACAAGAGTATTGTCCAAGACATATCGGAATTAATTGGGAGTTTCCATCAAGTTGCCTTTCAATATTCTTTTGAGGGAATAATTTTTATTACTAAAATTTATGTCAGGCATTTCCTCATATTGCACTTTGCTGCCAAGGAACTTGATTTTACATCAAGCTTGTGCCATCTGTTTTTAATTCAAATAATCATTGTAATTGAATACTGTGTTATCCAAGCGACTGTACTTGTTCCCATTTACTAATAAGGTACATAGCTTGCTGACATCTGCATATGGATAGGTTTGAAACTTGTTGTATCCTGTAATCATTCCTTCTTAAAGAAAAGGCGTGGCAAGGAATGAGCCCTCAGGAGCTACAGACTTTATGGCATTCATGGAGGGTTAGTCAAAATTCCTGTAATAGTTTATTATTCAGTGGACTTATAGCCCATTGTTTCAGGATACTGTCTTAAACTCACACTGCATCTGCACAAGTTTTACTCTAATTTAACACATACTGTTATCAGTCCAAGGATTCTTAGAGTTTGGGGGTTGGTTTTGGGGTTTTTTTTTGGTGCTTCTGTTTTGATCTGATTGCTTCAATTATTTCCACCAGCTAGGCAATACTGTAAGGTATCTGTAGGTTAAGCTAATCATTGTATCCCAACGATAATAGGGTCGTTTCTTTTCATGATGAGCCTGGATGTTATTCTTTCACTCCATGGCTTACAGTTCAAGGGGATAGTTTTACTGCAGAAATTATAACTTTCAGGTAATGCTTTTTAATTGGTTTGTGGTGACTCGGATGTTTTAGTATTTAAATAATTCCATTCAATTATATATTTTGTATAAATGGTTACCTAGTTAACATTTCAACTGTTATTCTTACTTTTTAACTGAGAAGAATTTTGCAGATAATGTTTAAGATTTTTTTTTATCAATAATTACTTGTCAAGAATACGCTAAATTTCTGTTCAGGTGACTGGGGAAAAGCTGAACAGCTCTAGATGTTACATTTTTCTGCCCTAGGTAACGGAGAAGGAAATGTGCTGCAGTGTCATGAAGAAGTAGCAAAATGAATGACAGCAGTTGAAGGAATGCGATGAACCTGGTAAATTATTTTCTTGATACCACTATGTGTAAAGGTAAAGAAAAATTAAGAAAACGGGGAATCTCATTTAGCTGAGTGTATTTAAGTGTGATTTCCATCCTGCTTAGAGAAGAATCCTAATAAGCACAAATTGTCCTTAGCCTCCCTCTGCTACTGAGGTTAGGAAACTGTAGCAAGGGAGATGTGAAGAAACTGCTCACTGCTTTTTCAACAAATCAGGTTTTGCAGATAGGTAGGAGGTAACCCAGGATTTGTCTTTGTGTTAATTTTCTTTGTCTTTCATGATGGCATTTGAGCTTGTTTCAAGTAGTTACAGATATAATTCACAAATGGCTCAAAGATTGGTGTTGGTTTTTTTTCCTCTGAGAAACACGATCTTTAAACAACTAAACTTTCTCTACTTTGTCTCTTATTTTCGGTTTTTATTACTCTGCCCTTTTTGACCTGAAGGTTTGGACCAGCTACCTACTCTTTTGGCCTTCTAAACATTTTACAGTGATGATGTAGCTATGTGATACATGTAAGCTGTGTGCCACAGGTTGAAAACAATTTTGTTACTGTATAAATTGGTTTAGAATTTCTACTAATTTCTGTAGTGTTAGCATGGAAGTAATAATTTAAAATAAATATGCTATCATTTACAAAACAATACATCCTGAAAAGGTATTTAATATCTAATACATATTCCCATGCATCAAAACTTCTGAAATCCTTTGAGTCAAAACTCCCATTGGTTACAACATTTTTTATTTATCGGGTGGAATTTGCAAGTTTCACCGAGCCTTAGAGACTGTTGTACTGTTAATTTGAAATGTGTAAATAATAGCACTAAAAGGAGATATTTAAAAGACTGTAAGTCAAATCACATATTTATTATGAAGTTTTGTTACTAAATGTTTAATCTTGTACAGATGGAAAAAGTGGTGTCTGAGTGACCCGTTTGTCTAGTTTGTCTTGTTTCTTTGTTTGACTACTGATTTAGTTTGAATTCCTTTGTTCAACGGTGCATATAGAAAATTCCTAGGAAACATTCAGAAGATCTGCATACTTGTTATATTGATATCGATAAGCTTATACTGCAGAATTAAATACAGCAGCCAGCCACTGTAGACTGATAGGTAAAGGAATTTTCTTATGTGATGCTATCTGAAGGACAAAAGGTGGGGGGAAAAAAAAAAAAAAAAAAGGTTTGTTTTTACAGAATCATAGAATGATTTGGGTTGGAAGGGACCTTAAAGATCATCTAGTTCCAACCCGCCTGCCATGGGCAGGGACACCTTCTTCCAGTAGACCAGGTTGCTCAAAGCCCCATCCAACCTGGCCTTGAACACTGCCAGGGATGGGGCATCCACAGCCTCTCTGGGCAACCTGGTCCAGTGCCTCACCACGCTCACAGTGAAGAACTTCTTCCTTACATCTAATCTAAATCTACCCTCTTCAGTTTAAAGCCATTACCCCTCGTCCTGCCACCACATTCCCTGATAAAGAGCCCCTCCCCATCTTTCCTGTAGGCCCCCATTAGGTACTGGAAGGCTGCTACAAGGTCTCCATGGAGCCTTCTCTTCTCCAGGCTGAACAACCTTTTTATGTAGTTGTTCATGCGATACAGGCTTTTTTAATAGTAAGTCTGTGTTATTTATGAACTCAGAAGATTTTCTTGGTGCTTTCTTCCCTTTTTTAATTGTAGTACTTAAAATACCCAATGTAAGAGTGTTACTTCTACTACTGTTCTAGAAAGCAAGACTGGAAGTGGGAGGGTAGCAGATCCTTAGGAGTAAGTTTGAATTATTATTTCACTTCATGTCAGTATTCATTATGTGGATTTATAAACACACAAAAAAGGTGTTATTGTCTTCAAAAAAGGCTAAAATATGATACCACAACCTGTACTCCACTAATTTGAGTGACATTGTTAACATACATTGTCATACATTTCTTTTCAGTTGCGAGTAACTGTTAAAGTAAAGCCACTGGTCTGAAAGTTTACTTGGCTTCGTGAAAAACTTAAGCAGGAAGCATTTGTTTTCAGGTGTGAAATTAGTGGAAGACAGGTAGTTTTGCCCATTTTGACACTCCTAGGTTTATTTTCTTTGAACTAGCATGCTCTCATAGATATATTTTTAGAAGTCAGTGATCGGTCTTTTCACTGTTGTTATGACATTTTGTCTGAATTTAAAAAGTTATAAACTTCGGGAAACTATAATGTTGCTATACGTGGGAGGTCACAACAGACCTTGCAGTGGTCAAGGACTCCGCCTGCATGTGTACATGTTGTGGCTGCAGCTGGTGTTCAGGGCTTTGAACAACAGCAGCTGCCGGCTCTTGTCACGGCATCTGAGCTGGAAACAGGGATTCCCTGTGGGCAAAGGCAAGAGGAGGAAGTAAAGACAACAAAAGTGAGCTTTTGGGGAGTGTATGTTAAAAATGAGAGTGGAGGTTCACAGCGAGGTGGGGAGCCTGTGCAGGAGCAAGTGCAGGGAGTGCAAACCCATATAATTATAAGCCGGTATGTAAGGGACAAACTGGGTCTGATCTGGGAGAGAGGTCAGCGTAGAGGTACCATTTGGTGAGCGGGTTTTGGATTTGAATTTGCTGAACTGAGACTTGTATGCGATTCCCTCTAGGAGGGAAAGAAAAAAGTGAGATTGGGTCGGTGTGTTTGTCACAAGCTGGGGGACCTGATGGTTGGTCCAGAGCAGTAGGTTGCCTAGGGCCAGTCCTCAGACATGGGACAGTGACACACAGGCAGGTCTTGAATTGTGGATTGGAGCCTACCTGCAGGGAATGGGTGCATAGGCCTGGAGTGCTAGGGATGGCGATGGAAACTCTCTATCCTTATGGACGAGGTCTCTTCCCCATTTGGTTCATTGTGGATTTAAACTGGACCCAGGAGATCTGGGCCTTCCATACTTGCGGACGCATAGAATAGCTTCTGAATACACGCTATGCCTGTGCAGAGGAATAAAGAAAGTGTGACTTGCTGTTTAATCTCATCCTCCCATGTTGATGACATCCTTTTGGCTGTTGTTCAGAAGAGAGCCAGGAAGTTTTAGTGAGAAGCCTAGAGCTGGAGGGAAGGAGCTGGGGCCCAAACCCCAGTGATACCAAGGAACGAGGGTGGTGGATGTGGATATATGTTGCTGTCCTTTTAAAAATGCTGATGAGAAGTCTGGTGCTATGTAAGAGCACTAAGTGATCAATGGGCAAAGTTAAGTATAAAGGAAGAGATGATCTGTAATGCCAACAGGCTGGCAATCTGTAAGAGAACCGTTGCACCTCACCTTTCCTACTGGAAAGCTGACCTCCAAAACCCAGTGTCATTGTGTGTGCCTCAGAAAGTGACATTCGATTCTGAACAAGTTGTATTGATACTTTCTTTTTCAAAAGCATATGTATTCTTGATCTCTCCTGCATTAAGTTATGGTGGCTCTGAAGTTTGGGATTTTGTTAGATTAAGGTTTACTTCTTTCTTTCTTAGTGCCACTGTCAGCTGTGCTTTATGAGACACTGATAAATCAGCTCCCTTCTGTTAGCACACTGTTTCATGTATGGTTTTGCATATATATCATACTAGTGAGTAGTGCATCATGTAATGAGCAAGAGTTTGTCATCTTCAGCAAATTGGAGTACTGGTCTCTTCCTGCATGTTCTAGTAAAAATATCCATCTGCTTCATGACTGGAGACAAATGCATTAAGGATACTGTGACCTATGTTTGTAGTCATTAAATAAGAACATGATGGTGAATAAAGAATCAGGAAAAATCATATAGTTCTTTAAGAACTTTTATTTTTTGATAGTGAGACCAGCTTAATTCATTAGTCCAAGAGATCTTCTCTGGCTTTTGCTGTCCACAGATGATGAAAAGGATGATGGCTGGTTTTAATTATTAACAAGTACCTTTCTTTTGTTCATATGAGTGTATCAGTATAATGGTGACCAGAGGAGAAGTGACCGAAGCACAAAGTAAGTTGTTATGCAGTAATTACTTATACAGTTTATTAAGCTGTGCAGTGGTCTTTTTGTATTCCTATCGGCTAGCTATGTAGCAGGTTCAATTAATAGATCCACTCCCATATTTGAAAGTGGGCATCTGTTGAAGTACTGTGTTTAATATGGACTTTGGTGGTACCTGCCCAGGCTGACTTCAAGGAGAGTTGGTTCTGAACTGTTTCCCTTGCCCGTGAATCACACAGCCGGACGTATTTTTAGTTGCTGCAATATATATACATTCTTAGATTAGTAGTATCCTCTTCTGGATTGGGCAGTTACACAAGGACAAAACTAAACCAACTGGGAATGCCTCCACAGGAGATGGTGAGTGTTGCTGCTAATATTTTAGGGAGCCTCTTAGGGGGTGTTGTGTTATGCATCTGATGCCTTAATAACATGCAACAAATGAAAAGTCGTGAGTGCAAGAAACAGTCCTAAAGTACCTTAATCCTTATATCGATAACACTGCTATTGGGTTACACGGTTTTAATCCCAGAGGAGTTGTCGCCTGACGTTAAACTGTCCAAATAGTATTTATATCTGCTGCTGCCCTGCAAGATCACTTAACCCTGCACAGCAGTTTAAAAGTAGTTAATGACAGACCCAGCATGACTTGCCCCTTATGAATGATCACATAAGTTCGACCTGTGCTGTCATGGTTTATGGAGGAAGGCAGTTTGTCCATAGCCTGCTTCAGCCACAGCAGGTAATTTGAAATGAAATGAGACAGTTTCTACAAGCAGATTGATTTGGGAATCTTGCCTGTTCTTCCCTTTGACCCTTGACAAGTTGACACTACAAAGATTGTGACTTTAAAAAATGATTGGGTGCAAATACATTTAGGTAGATGATTTACTATGTGTTAAAGCAAGGACAGTGCATTTAGAATGGAGCTGTGAGGGAAGGTAATTGTAAACTTTAACAACTCATGTTTTATGTTTCTGTATCTTATTAATTATCTGACTAGGTGAATCTTCTGATAACAGTAGACCAAGTACTGTATCTAATAAACTGTATATGAGAGTCCACAGACTCTGCATACCGGTATTCAGAATTTTAGCTGTGCAGAAATAAGTATATATGACTTAAAAATGCAACTGGAATGCTTTCTTTGATTGAGCTGCAAGGGTTAAGTCTGAAGATGAACATCTGATTGTATAGGTTTCCCAATCCAAAGATGTCTTTATTTTGTTATTCTTTTGTAAATGCAGTCTTGCAAATACAAATATTGAAATACTGACATCCAGCATATGATAGGTAACTGGCAAATAGTGAAATAATGAAAGGATGCCAGAAACAGAGATAAAATCACATTTTAAAATGTCTATCTATAAATATTCTGGTCTTGCAAAGCATACATCCTCTTAAAGAGAATTATGTGGACTTGATGAGATATTATATGAAGATTTTATTTGAGTGCCTTTTTCTGATTTATGTAATTGGATTTTTCCCCAAACCATTATGTGATTAATTATGTCATTTGAAAATAAATAGCTAAAATATATTGCTTCTGAAGAATTAGCCTATGGTGATCCATGTTAGTATGTAAAGCACATGTACAAATACTGCTGAAGAAGGTATCATATAAATTTCATGATAATTTTAAATTTAATGTTTCATTAAATAACAGTCCTAGAAGGCAGAAACTTATCTTTGGTAAGCCACCTAGCACTAAATGTGCTATGAGTGTGCAGCTGTAAATGCATAATACAAAGTAAATATTTGCACAGACAAAGTTCATCTTTCTGCAGGTCTTTCTCCTACTGTCTGTTTGAAATGTTTTGTACAAAGCATAATTTTGAAGACGCTTATAAAAAAATTCTTACTGGTCTCGGTTCAAATTATTTAATACCCTTTTGACTGTGTCTTTACTGAACTATGTTAAAAGTATTTTGCTGAAATGTTTCTTTATGTTGTCCATTGGGTTTAATAGACGTGCCATTTAATAAGCTCTCTACCTGTAAGGATAGACTATTTGACCTTTGTGACCTGCCAGTGGCAGACATAGTATAAGATTGCTTTGTGAAATAAAGCTGTCGGTAACATCAACAAAATAAAAAATGATCGTATTCCAATACTCTCTGCTGAGTACTATGACAGCACTGAAATATGGAATAAAATTGAAAGTAGATTAGTTTTGGGTCCTAAGTCATGTTTTGACAAGATATAAGAGAGGAGAACATATCTTTGAACTTTTAGTTTTAAAGTTTTTTAATGAAAATATTTATCATTTTGTAAGGTTCCTTCTTTCTTTATCACAGCTGGGTTGTATAACCTTAAAACAATCCATTCTCTTATTGTGAGGGATATAAATACTGTACTATCTTTTATATTAAACATCATAAAGGATACATGCACAGTATGAAATTGCTTGACACTTGCAAGTAAAGGACTGTCATGTTAATAAAAAGCTTATTGGAGAGGTTGAAAAATCAGTCATTAATAAGCCACATATTTTTTAAACTATGTAAAGCATGTAAATACTGCAGACAAGAAGGCAGTTTTTGCCATATTTTTTCCTCTCTATTTGAGATGCTTACGGTCTAAAGCAATACTGTAAATAAGAATGATCAGATTCCCTCTTCTGTGCTTATTGTAAACTTTATATGATTAGAGAAGAAATTAATTAATATTTTCAGGTACAGTGATTAATCAAATCAAATGAAGAGTTTGGGGGGAGCAATGCTGGCGTGACTGTGAATGCTAGAATTTATGCAACTTGCTTTCAATGCTTTCTGGAAAAAAAAAAAAAGAAGCCTCCTGGGGTGGGGGGGGAATCCCAAATCACCCAAATCCACTTTGTATAATAGCTGCGTAGGGTGGGAAATGGAGGGGAAGGTATATTAAAATGGTGAAGATAGTCTTTCTGTCTTCATCTGTATGCATAATAAATACAAAGCCAATTAATTTAAACTTCTCAATCCAAGATGAACATTGTTGACTGCTTCTCCTTGTTCAATTTTTTCAAGTTACTTTTTTAAAAAAAGTGACAAGTTAATGACTGTTTTTGTTTTTAAGCAAGTGGGGGGGGGAGAGGGAGAGATGACAAAAGTAAAAAGAAAAAGGAAAACAAAAGAAAAGCTGATGTATTATGATTGCAGCAGGGAGCAAGTTATTTGACATAACTCTTATAAAGTGCCTTTTAGTTTGGTTATCCTCATTTGGCTCTTCTGTTCTAAATGCTCAATTGTTAGTCCAGTACAAATGCAAGTTTCTTAATTTTTTTTTTTTAATACTTTCAAGTGAATGAAGTGGCTTTTTTTATGGCAGATGTTTGTTTTTGAAGCCATAGAAATGAAATACCTTTCCTGGATGAAGTCACAATATTTCTATAAAGGTATTGGTCTTAGTTTAATTTCAGCAAATTGGGATATTCTCTAAACACTGTAGGAAATACAAGAATTTTTTATGCTACCTCATAAACAAAAATATTCATATAAAATCAGGGAGCAGCATATAGAAATTCTGTGTCATACAGTGCCTGTAAGAGGACTGTTATGATGGGCTTTTAGCAGAGTTTTACCTTCCTTGGAGCATGATATAACTCAAAAGTAAAAATAGTAAAAGAATTTAATAATTAGGAAAAGAATTTAAGCCGATAATAAAGGAATGTTTTTAGGACCAGCCTCAAATTGTACCTCAAACCGTTTGGAATGAAGACAAGTAGAAAAGGTTTCGGGAACATCTGCTTTGTCTGTATTGGATGGTACTAAATGTCAAATGCATTTTACTGTATTATAACTTTGTTCCACACCTGCAGTTTTGCCCTTTCAAATGGTGTGAAAGCAATGTAAAGATCATCCTTTGGCCCTGCGGATGGTTTGAGATGCTCTGTTGCTGAGATCATCGGTGGAAACTGTGTTATCTTACTCTTTGATTGAGGTTAATCCCCATTATTATTAATTTCTGTGGTTGTAAGCCTGGGGTCATGTCCCTAGGAACAGCATCTTTGCCTTGGGAACGTTCTGAGGTCTTGGTGCTTCAGGATCATTTTAATGCCAAGGGCCAGCGTAGCCCTAGGAAAGGAGGCAGGGCTGGAGAGCATGGCATTTCAGTCACCAACCTGGCAACTCATCATTCCACTAACGCTGAGGAGGAGTTACCTGCTGGAAATACCATGTGTCCCTTTTTCACTTGTGAATATCTCATGGAGAGAGAGAACTCTTCCTGGCTAAGTGAGATACTGTTTCCATGTTGTGCATGGCTTGGGTTGTCAGCAGCAGTAGTACATGGCTATGTTCTGAATTCACTTAAGCCAAAGGAAAAGGTCTCCCTCCTTCCCCCAAATTGTGAATCAATATGGTAGTATTTCTTGTGTCGGCATTTTTTTTTTCCTTTGAGACTTATATACATATTTTTAAATATAGTCTATAATGCTGCTTTTTTCTGCTTTCTCATGATTTTGCAGAAGCCTGTCCTGTTGGAGGTGAGCTGTGAGGCAGTGAACAGCAGGGCGACAAGGCACTTGGTTTCATGTCCTGGTTGTTTTCTATAGCTACTCATTTGCTGTTTCACTTCACCGTATATCTTCTTTATCTTACCCAAACAATTCCTTGCCCAAATTACAGTGAGAGATAGAGTTGCGCAGAAAATGGGCAAGAGAAAGCGGTGTCTAGCTGCCCACTATTTGCCAGCAGTTCTTTTGGGTTTGCACTCATTGTCTGGCTATGCCAGACAGTTTTTTTAGTCATTACATTGCCAAACATGTGAGATGGAGGCAGTTTTAGCAATATGTACAAACCTAGTACAGTGGGGTCTAGTTATTAATCTGAACTGCTTGCAATTACCGCTTTAGGACAAATGGACTAATCCTGAAAGTTTCTTATGAGTAAATATTTGTCAGTGCTGAGAACTGTTGTTACAAATGTGATTGGAAATTTATGAAGTTAAACTCAGATTTTTGGAAGCCTGTACCTCAATGGATTATTCAGAGTCTGAGAACATTTAAACATGATAGAGGAGGGTTTCTTGCCTTTCAACATGGACAGGAAATTTAAAGTCTTATGCCTACTTGGCATGGTATGTGTTTCTTAAAACGTCTGACTTGTCTAGAAAGCTGTTTAACTGTATATCTCTTAGTTTATTTGCTTTGCATTGAAATTCATTAAGATTTGAGCAGAGGCTCCAGATTCTCCAGCATTGACCTGGATAATTGATTTGAAAATGGAGGTGGAAAAAATAACATTGAAAACTTGGTATTAAACAAAATTTTCAAAGTAGAAAAGGTAGAGGGGAGGACTAAGAAGGAGCAAGAAAGGAGCGGGGTAGCTCAAGAGATGATGGCATGAGATACATTGTCTCACGGATCTAGGTCACTCATAGAGCTGAATATTACTTCCATGGACTATTCTGGGTGATTTTGAAATAAATGTCGGTGCACTCCAAATAGATTTGTAGAAGGTAGCTGTCACTATTTTGCGTGGTCTCGGAAGAAAGCCTGAGACTGAATGTAATGTATGGGTCGATGTAAACTTTTGAGTATGGATCCATTGACAGGATGCTACAGGGAAGCTGCCATTTAATCCATCGTAGCCTTTCTGAGAAGAAACCATTTTCTTGCCTTTTCAGAACACTAAGTTGCCTGCAAATCAACACTTGAAAAATAAGTTATTCCACGAATCATGCAGTGGGCTCTGATATGGATTATTTGACTGAAGAGGGTGTTGACTAGCAACGTGCAAAAGCCTTTCTTGTTAAGTTCAAACTCGCTGCTCATTACAGTAGAAATTTTAGTTTAGATTTGAGTGTCATCTGATTGCCCTTTTAAACAGACTTACAGAAGAGCACACATTAGAAGTGGTGAACACAATATAAAATATATATAAAAACATAGTGCAAAATATATAAAAATTACTCACTAGCAGGTATATTTCTTTGGAAGTTCTTCCAGTTTTACTATGCGGTACAGGCTTTCTCTTTGCAATTGATTACCCTTCCTTTTCTTTCTCTTCCCAGCCCATTTGTGACCATTCCCATTGAATTTTGCATATTCAAGGGTGCTTTACTACTAATCACTTGTCCTTGGACACAATGCTCAAGTCTTTATAACCTTTGTTCAAAATTCCTCAAAATCTTTAAGTTGCATAAATAGAACTAATTTGATAAACAGTATAAACAAAACCTTTTGTCATTGGTTTATTATATAATACACGTAGTCACTGAGGTCCAAAAACGTCATGTCAGAAGTGGGCCCTGTTGTGGTTGCAACTTATGATCAGGTTTTCAATACTCGTAGTTTTACCATGACAAAAAGAGATCACCCTTTTTTCTCCAGCACTGTTACATGTGACCAAAAGGTGGCAGCTCTACCTCCGCTGTGCTTGCGCTGGCTGTGTATGTCCTGTCTCGTGTGTGTAGGGAAAAAAAAAGCGGGGGGGACGACACGACACAAACACACACGACTTGTTAAAATGGAGACTGCATTATTGATTACAGTAGAAATAGTTGGTTAACATAAGTAGTGGTATTAAAGAGCTGGGCTTTGCTGCATGCTCTGTGCAGAGACACGGGAGTCATGCTAATGATTTTGAGTGTCACATGCAGGCTCTATACACAAAACTTCAGTGACTGAGCACATGCCTGATTGTGTAAAACCAAATATTCTCTTACCCAGATCAGGGAGTGGCAGTTGATAACACAAGTCTAAATCAGACGCATCAACCCCAGCTGCACTCTGCAAGCTGTGTGCTGCAGCTCCTGTTAACCAGGGGCAGAGCAGACACTGCAGAATTCTTTGCTGGCTGTCTGCTGTTTGCTGGAGGTTTTGATTAATAACTTCCAAGGAAAAAAAGAAAAGACTTTACAGTGATGGTTTGTTTTCAGTTATTCTGGTAATTATTTTTGTGAGTAGGACGTGCTAGAGAAATGTTCTGCATTTTGACCAAGCCAGATTGCTTTGGAGAACAACCTTTTTAGCAGCTATTACTGCCACATATCACTTTTATGATCACAGTGAAATCATCTGAAATACAACTTATTTGTGTTGTACTGAGGTTTTCTTCTTTTTGAGGATATATGTTTATTTCTTCTTTTTTTGCCAGATTGAATAAAGTCAATGCTACTGCTTGAAGGCAGCACATTTTTTCCTTTCTTCTGCTTCTGGCAAGTACTTTTCCATTAGCTGTTTCTTGACCTTGCCTGCATGATGTTTTTGGAGGAAGGGGCCTTGACGTTATTCCCTTCAAAGGCTTCACCAATTACTTTTCACCTCTCCATTGGTAATCTGTGATCGATTAAATGCACCTCATTGTGTGTGTAATTCCATTCTAGCAGGCTCCAGAGTTTGTTGCAGAGTTAAGCTTGCAAATAGAATGCACATGCTAGTGCTGGTAGAGGTCTGTTAGCAGCCTGAACTGCTCTTCTACTGTGTTTCTAATACAAACAAATGTTAAAGGGGCTTAAAAAAATGCCCTTTTATTTTCTGAGAGTCACAAGAAAACAATAATATACTTTGGCATTGAGAATCACAGGAAACTCCTTAGCTATGTGAAACATGCTCCTTTCCCCCATGGATGAATGAGCTGTTCTCCACTGCAGTTTGAGTCCCAATTGACTTGGGGAGAGAGATGGGAGACCATAATGATGAATGAAGCTGAGTATCCCAGATGACAGCACAGAGCAGTGCTGCTGTGTTGTTCACTTATAAAGTACTCTAAGTTATTTACTGATTTGGGTTTTGTCGTCCCGTCCCCCCCCCGCCTTAGATCTGTACAAGAAATACTGTAGTCTAATGTGTTTCTAGTAGCTCTTTTTTTTGCCCTTTCATCTCCTCCTTCCTTTCCTTCTCTTCTCCCCACCCCCTTCCTGTTAGAGGTAGGGTTTAGATGATGACAAACCCCATCTCTTTGACCAGTGCTGGATCTTCTCGTACAGCTCTGTGTTACTGCAGCGCACTGTGTAGCAATTGTGTGTCAGCTCTAAAACAAAGTTTATGAAGTTTTCGAAGACTCTGTTAGTTCCTGTCAATGTTAACCTAGAAACAGCAATTCACTATTCTGTGAAGTTAGTTTATGGATCTGGTGGTTCCTGCCAAGAGGACTGTAACCCAGTAATGGTGGCATCGTGCAGAGGAAAAATCAAAAGGAGTGGGGTGTATTTTTCAATGATTAAAGAGCTGTGATATTGCATGGCTTCGTCACTGCCACTGTTGTCAGCCTTGCACGGAACTGCTCTCTCATGCCACGAGTTAGCAGTCAGGGGAGCTGATTAACATACAAATGCAGCAGGAATAGTGGTTTCTGTGGTACATCCGTTTACCTAGGACTTGTATCTCCCTAATTCTGAAATGGACTTCTGTTGGATGAATTATTATGAATTATCATTATTATTATGAAGAATTTATTTTCACAGTACTTTGTGGAGGCAGGGAATACTGTAGAAGGGCAGCTGAAGTACAGGGTCTTTGGGGACTTCTGCGGTGTCACATAGGATAGTAGTGGTTGGCCCTGGAGTTTTTGACTGCAAGACCTGTGTGCAATAAACTATCTTACTTCTCCAATATAGAACAGAGGTAGAGGGACTAAATTGGGGGGGGGGGGGGGGGGGAAGCCCACACCCAAAAAAACCAAACCCAGATGTGCATCTTGAGCGTTGCATGGAAGCATTGGACATTTGCAGTTTGAGTAACACACAAACAAGATTGTGTGCACAGCAGCCTGTGCATGTAACAAAGAGCTGTTCTTCGTGCAAACAGGGTTTTGTACAGAACTCTAGCACTCTTCAAAAACTGCACTGTGATGTTTTAGTATAGTGCTTTCATAAGAATGAGGCTCGACCAGTGTGATACTCATCCTCTGTATTCAGAAGAAATGCAGCTAAGTGTTGCTAGACTCACTCCAGTGATTTCTGTGCAGGGCAGCTGGATGCAGCATTCTCCCTTTTCTTTTTCTATCTGTGAAGGTTATAAATGCCTTTTTTTGTAGTTTCTGGCACAAAATTCTGTATTAAAACAGCTGTTCTTTTTTTTTTTTCCTGAAAATTAGCACTGTACCGTGGTAGCATTAGGTGGACTTCAAATATTTTGTAGCTCAGGTTTTCTTTGGACTCTCAGGCAGGCATTTTGGCAATAGGCATAGTGCTGCTGCAAGTGGCATATCCTTGGCTTGTTTCGGGGTGTATTGTAAAATGCATTTCAGGCATTCATTTGTTTTTATATGTAGTTGAGTTAACAGGTTTTGGAGACAAGGTGGCATGGGCGGGAGCTATTCTGCTGCTGCCAGCTTTTTTTTGCTGCCATAGGGTTTTGACTGACCTGCTTTGGGAGTTGGCCTTGGAGATGGTGGTTTGTTAGATGATTGTTGCTGGTAATGGGTCACACTAAGCTATGACCTACTTCTGTCATCAAGGCATTGAACCACTGCCACATGCTGTGCCAAGAGAAAGCCAGTGTCTAGTCGGTATGGCTGAAGTGTCATGTGGCTGATTTTTTTTGCCATTTAATGATTGCTGGGGATCAAATTCTGTAGTCCTTAATTAAAGCTTCTCTGCAGCCTTTAGCGGGTATTTTGCTTTCCTTGGTTTAGGATATATCCTGCTCCAGAACTCTTCCTTGTGCATTTCCTTTATTGAACTTGTAATTGATGTTACTCATGTTTCTTGATTCTTCCAGGCTTAGGTCCGAGGTAAATGAAATCATCACAACGTAGTATGAAATATTTTAGTGGGCTTGTAGAATCCAATTTTGCTGTTTATTTCATAGGTGAAGGTGGAATGAAAGCTTCATCTGCAGGAAGAAATAACAGTCCTTGTGATGAAAGCAGTGCTCTAAGATTTTGGACATCTGTTTGATACTTGGTTTTACCATGGACTTCTTCAATAAGCCAGAAGTCCTTCTGTGCTTCAGCACATCACCTGAAGAATGGGGACGCAAGGACAATATTTTTCCTGTCTTCAGATAGATGTTGTACAGACTCTTCCAAAATGTATCTGAGGGCAAAAGTAGGAAGAGTGTCATTATTGAAATGTATGTACCTAGTGCCATTTGAAATGTATTTACATCACTATGTAAAGTCTTCTTCACAGCATTGTTAAAGAACAGCTTCTTTACAGTACAGCTGAAGCAAGGGGCTGCTGAGTATCCTGGTTCACTTCATACCTGAGACTTGCTAGTCCCTGCATCAGGGAGAGGGAATAAAACAGTGTGGGTTTTGAAGGACAAACTGTGGCAGTGTAACTGCAATTCCTGCTTTTCCTCCCTGTTGCAGGATAGGCCCATTGTGGGGGTATTTTCTGCAGCTAGAGATGTGGTAGTGGTTTGTGCCAAGATTCAGTATGGTGCTGATAATGCTTTATTGCTGTAATCCTTGTGTTGCAGGTTTCAAGGAGATTAGTAAAGGCTTGTATCTCTGGTGAAGAGGAATCTCTGAAGAAATTTTTCTTTCATGTATGGTAATGAAACTCTTCTTTCCCAGAGGACCATGCTATTTCTCTTCTGAAATTCCTAATTCCATGATACTTTGATAGTGAAGTGATGATTTGGTTAAATTGCAGACTGTCTTACCCTTTCTAAGGGGTATCATGTCCTATTTTAGGATTTTTGGGGGAAACCAGCTCTTAGCTTTGTCAGCTGGTCTATCCTGCAGACTTCAGTCATACAAACTCCTCCTGCCCTAGTGTTCCCTAAACAAGGGCAAGCTCTTATCTGCAGAGATACTTTACCTATCTTTGCTAATACTCTGGAAACATTGACAGTCAGCCTCCTTTTGAGTAGGACAGAGCCACAGGCATTTCCTTCTAAACCTCTGTTTCTCTTCTAAGCAAACACTTATTTTATATATATATATATGTGTGTGTGTGTATATATAATATAATAAAATGGAAAATCTATATTAGTATGTATGTAATATCACTAAAATTTATTAATATACATGGACTCTTTTTGAGTCTGTTCCTCATTTTGTACTAAGTGAGAAATGGAATATAATATTGAGATGGCCCTTTGTGTTTCTTCCAAAATTACAAAAAAATTAGTCATGGGATTGGCTCAAAAATAGTACAATTTTATTTTTAAGCTATAAAATAGTGTTCACATTCTTTGGACTTCTTGTCAAGATTTGGAACCTGCATGATACACTTAGATTGTTTCTAATCTTTTTTTCTCCTATCATGAACTTTATTTTCATTTTAATTGGGATCCGTCTGTAATCACGTGTCTCCATGAGCCTGATGTTGAAACATGAAATGTCATTCAACTTGCAGTAATACACTTAGAACTGACAGTAACTAGAGGTGGAACTGGATTCGTAATCTGCTTTGGAAAGCAAGAACACTATGTGATGCTAAACAAGAATTAACCAATATTTTTCGTGTCTTTTATCTGAATTGTTTACAGGCTCACTGTAGTGGTATCCCATCCCCTACAGAAAAAAACACCACCACACTATTATTCTTTAAAAATGGAATACAAAACAGCCTTTAATTCATGCTTGCTTTTTCCTTGCAAAAGGAAATTATAAGGATTTGAAGTTGGCATAACGTTTTACCTAGTTTAAAAAAAAAAAAAAAAAAAGGACCAGTGGATGCCTGGACAAATACTTTATTAGAAGTATTTTATGTGAAATGTAATTTTTGGTAGGGTGTTTTTTTTAAATTTCAAGTGACTCGATGTGGACCTGTAATATAAGTGTATTGAATGAATGTATTGAATGGCTCGAGAAATAATATGTTGTCTTGTTCTTCATAATATTCATATTAAGTTCTTTATCAATGTAGGAAAGCTCTTGTACCTATAAAAATACTTAAGGCAATGCTTGAACTTGTAGGTGAAGGACATAATTGTATTCTGTAGGGTTATAAATCCTATGAAAGGACATTACAGAAAGATATGCAACTATTTCATTTCTGTTTAATACAGAAGGGGAGAAGCTTTTGGGAGTGAGTGTTGCAAAGGGGAGAAGCTTTTGGGAGAAAGACTTCCTTGGTGTAGGAGCCTCATTTTGCTGAGAAGAGAGGGACTCCCCAGGGCAGGACTGGGTACGGATCTTGCAGCTTTGGGTTTTGTGTAAAACCTGCTGCTGACCACGTTGCTTGTTTTATATGTTTTATTAGGGAATGCTTTGAAGTGTTTGGTGAGGCCAGAGCTGCTGTGCAGTAATAGTTTTGAAGTGATGGGGATAACCAGGCCTCTCCTTGAATGCAAATGATGTGACTAGCTTCAATGGAAAGAAAACCCCCTTATTTTTACAATAAAGGATTAATGGCACGCGCTTTGCTAACATACAAGCTATGTTGCCAAATGGAAGGAAACTGTCCTGCCAAGATGTCTCCTGAGATAAGTTGTGTTTTTTGGTTTTTTTTTTAAATCAGGCTATCAACTTGGCACCCAACTATCCTACAGTCAGTTGCTGAGCTCATATACTTGGTGCTTGGTAGCAAGATTTACTGAGTTCTGAGTTCAGTATGGTTTTATATGCTGTTAGCCTTGTTGGCTGTTTTAGGGATGCTGAGACTGACAGGGGAAAAAAAAGAAAAGCTACTTTGACATTTTTGTGGACATGTCTGAAAGGGTCTCTCTTAGCTACATCTGAGAAGATTTTGCCAGCTTAATGCCCTTTGTTTTTGCTTGCTATGATTTCAATAAGTATTTGCCATTGTAGCAGAAGAGTAAGTGTGTTCAATATTTAGGTTAACTCCTATTGTTAGGTGTGGTCGTGCTACCTGGCCACAGCATCTTACCCTCCTTTTGTTCCCTGACCTGCATGTTGATGCGAAAGTGACTTTCTTAGGCAGAGGAAGGAGCAGCGTAGCCAGTGCCCTCTTTCCAGGAGATAAGGTTCTCAGTCTGGAAACATCCTTCTCCTGTTGTTGAGTGTACTTGAGAGTGTGCTGACTGGCTGGCTGACAAGTAGGAGAAGAGCCGTGACGGCCATGCATCTTTCTCTGAATCAAGCGTCAGAGGTGGTTAAGAGATATTGACTCGCCAGCACTAAAAATTCCTTATGTGTTTTGGGGAAAAGCAGGGGACAGGTTACCAGCATGAGGGGGTTTGGGTTTGCTTGGTTGGGGTTTTTTTTCTTCCTTTTTTTCCTAAATAATCTGTCCTTTTCTCAGTGCTACCAGGAGGGTTTGTATTGACCTCTGCCCTTGATCCCCTCCCCAGCTGAGTGCTGTGTGCCCTTGTTGCAGTAACTAGCTATAGGGCAGAGGGTAGGACTGCCTGATTGCCTTCATGTGATTGTAGAGCCCCTGTGCTCTTGCTCACCTTTAAGCCTGGTTGAGGCAGTGCAGACTTCTCTTCTGGTCTGCAGCTCCTGTAACATTGTCTGTGAATTCTAAGTGCAAAGGCTTTAATAGCTTTGCAGTAATGTGAGGTACAAATGCAGTGTCTGTTGCATTGCAGAATCCCTGACAGCAATACCCGGACTGGGAATTGTAATTGAGGTCCTGTAGCGGTAGCAAGTTTCTGGATCATGTCATGCAGGGGTAATAGACTGATTCTGCAGCCCGAAGGGAGCAAACTCTGGAGGAAGGGGTTCCAGATGGCTGAACATGGTTCATTTGGCTCAGTTTGTTGGAATTGCAGTGAGCAAATGACTGAACTCTACTTTAATAAAGCTTTGTGGATACCAGAACAAAGGACTTGAGGTATAGAGTATAAGGTATGACAACACAATTGAGCCAGGCTACTTAGCTGCTTATAGCCCCCAGGAGTAATTGCTTATTTTGCTGTGTCTGAAGGTGTATCACTTACACATTTATCAGGTGCTTATGCTTCAAATAAGGAAATCAGGTAGAAGGTTCAAACATATTCTTAGGTTCAAATATATTCTTTGGCTGGGGGAAATTTATTTTAAAATATGCAGTTGCAATAATCTCTATATATGTATTCAGATTTCAAATAATTACTCTATCCCTCAGGTTTTCTCTTTGAAAATGGAGATCAACCAGGCAATTTAAAATGTGCTGCTTTTTTGCAGGTCCTGGTTCTGCAGTCCTTACATGGAACAGTATTTACCTGAATGAATAGTACCATTGTACTTATTTGCAGGAATAATTGCTCTTTGGTTTAGTAAGGGTGACAAAGTTGAGCTTTAATTTGCAACAGCTAGGACATATGCTAGTGATTTTCTCTTTGCTGCATATAAACAAAGAGTCAGCACAGAAGTGTATGGATAGTTAAAGGTTTTTCTGTGTTGGTATCTTCTGTTTGGTTCTGTGCTATTAAAGGAAAAATGTTCTTAGGACACCATTTCCATTGCATGAGAATGTTTGTCTAGACTTGTTAAAATAGGTATATATTTCTCTCTCTTTTCTTTAAAGAAGCAAACATCCATGTCTGAGAAGGTTCTGACACTTGAAACTGCTTCTCATCTTGGGAAAAAGAGAAATGGGCAGAAACAAGTACAGATTTAAAAGAAAAAATGTTGATAAAAGGTTAGA
This sequence comes from Haliaeetus albicilla, assembly GCF_947461875.1. NCBI lineage: Eukaryota > Metazoa > Chordata > Aves > Accipitriformes > Accipitridae > Haliaeetus > Haliaeetus albicilla. The sequence continues at coordinate 25,812,899 of NC_091490.1, read as the reverse complement.
ATTAAATACTCACTTTTGAAGAAATGGTGAAGTCAAGGTTTTTCATGGAGATTTTGCAGTGACCATACTTGAGCATACATGTTGTGATATAGTCTACTCTTTTTATCACACCTCTCAGCTGTATCTGTTCAATTTATTCAGATTAGTGCATAGGCACTTTCCAGTCACTCCTTCCTCTCCATCTTTCTTGAAACACCAGGTAATAGTGTAAAAAAAAAAAAAAGCAAGCCTGATTGCTTGCTGAAGCAACTCAAAAGTGATCATACATTTAACTTTTTCAGAGAAGGCAAATCACTATGCAGCCTGTTTGTGATGGAGAATGGTAGGCAGTTAGTCATCTGCCAACGCTTTAATAGGGTGTTTTAGTTACACATGTAATTACTGCAGTCAGTAGTATGCTGTTTGCTAATTGTTGTAAAGCAAATGAATGCTATTCATATTCATATTAAAATATTCAAATTGTTGTATATAAAAAAACAGAGCTGAATGGTAAACGTCAAAAAACATTCATACTTTCACAGCACAGTTTCAAATTCCTCAGGCAGTTTACACAATTTTTTCCATTGCCTCTAAGAAGAAACTTCTGCCTCTGAAGAAGTCATGAGATAGGAAAATACAGGGGCTAATTCACCTTGGGTAAAACCAGCATAAATTAAAGAAACAGGGTCACTGAGGCTGCAAGAATTCCTATTAACATTTGAATAAATGACAAAGAAAACTAAGTGTCACATCTTTTGCTTTCATGATGAGCGATGGGGCTTTTCTTTTTAATAGATCAGGAATACTTATTCTTAACTCTTAGTTTTGTATTCTTGTTTACGGAAGAATAGGGGTTAGCGAGGGAATGACAACATGTTGTGAACTTAAGAGTTCTTGCTGTTGGGTGATCAGGACAGAGACACCTAACTAAAAATGTTGAGTTCTTTTAAAAAAACCACACTTTTTTTTGGAGGGGAGAATTTCTGTCATTTTTCTTTGAGTGAAATGCAGTTCTGAGCAACAGTGCTCTATGTTTTGATGGCATGGTTCCATTCTAGTCTGGCTCACCAAAAGCCACCCATGAAAGAAAGGACCCAACATTTGGAAATCTTGTGCTGTCATGGTAAAAAGGACCTTCTTTCCCCCTCAAACTCTGCATACTTATTTTGTAGAATAAGCCAACTTCAAACAGTTTTTCCATTGTGAAGGAAAAATTCAAAATACAAACAAAAATAACAATTAGCATCACTTTTTCTATTGTAACATCTATTAAATATCACCTTTAAGTTTTTCTTAAGGAGACTTGTAAAATAGTGCTACAGCAAGGTAAATGTAGGTCTGTTTCTGAAAAAATTATTTGACATTCTGCTTGCCATATCAGCTGTCTTTTATCACTGAGTTTGCTCTAGTTAGTTCCTGTAACTTCAGCAAGCTGGACAACAAACTTTTGTTTAGGATTTGTTTAATTTGATATAATATTTCATTTTTTAAAATGTAGATAATTTCCTTGTAAGTATCAGAGCATTTGGAGAGATTGGAATACAATGCCATACTTGTGACATCAGAGTAAACTGTAATCTCATCACCTATTTAAAAATGCTGTGCTGTTGAGAGGTGTTAGACCTCCTGAGACCACAGCAGTTTAGTAGCTGGCAGTGTGCCACATATTGATGACAGCTCTAGTTCCCTTGCATGTCTTGCTCTTCAGATATGGACAAACGTGATGTTCACGTTGAACCTGTATCAGGCTTGAGATCACCTGTTGTTGTGTTTGGGGGAGAAGGTGCCATTTAGCTCCAGTGGTTGAGTGGCTGCTTGTGCTTTGTGTTCTTCAAGAGCTGCTCCTTCTCCCTGGACCCTCTTGGGAGCTCCCCTGAAGGAATAAGCATGGAGCAGCTACAGCATCCCAAATACTGTGCTGGGAACCATTGGGGCTCCTGCTTGCTTGGGAGGAGGAACCTGCTAAACCCCTGCCTGAAGGGACCAGGGAATTTCAACTGTTTTCCAGTCATCCCAACCATGTCCTCTGTTAATTATGCATGCACATGCAATGCTTTGGGACAATGCATCTTCAAACTTAGACTGGAGAGAGCATTCACTTGGGTCGTCTTTTGCAATTGCAGAGAAAACATGTTTTTAATTCTTAGTTCAGTCAAGTTAATATTACACAACCTTTAAACAAAACTTTAAGAGGCATATTTAAAGCTGTGTTATCTTCCTGTGTTTTCATATGGGAGGAACTTTAGCAACAATGTGTAATAGTTTCAAATTCAGATTGTTTCTTAAGAGACTTTCAGTTCTACTGCACTGACTTGGTTGTGGGCAGCCTTTTGCCTGTGAGAATCAGGACAAATGCATGGGGAACACTGAGGGATGGTGAACACTAAGGCTTCAAAAAAGAAGCACGATCCTCTAGCTATGTAAGTATTAAATAAATCTCTGTGGCATTTCTAGTAAGTGGACTTCCTTGTGCGTTAAAGTAGTTTGTAGGGATAGAAGTACATTTTCTTGTCCATGTTTGCTCCCTTCCTTCTGTTGAGACAGCGGTGTACCTGTTATGATGGGAACATTTATTCAGCTGGACTGAAACCATCAATTCATTTTTGCAGAGGTCACCAAAAATCCGTCAGGTGGTAATGACACTCAGTCACTACTGATGTGGGCTGGATGTGAGCCAGTGATCTAGAGGAGAAAGGCAGTCTAACCCATTACCAATCCCCTGGAGCCATTGAGTCCCCCACTTTTTGCTCATCTTTCTGCTTCTACAGTTCTCATAGGTTAATCTTTCTTCTTCTGTGTCTAATGTGATAATCTTTCTTCTCTTACATACCTGCTTTTGACTTTCATGACAGTATGGCTGACAAACATCCTCAGCATTTTTCCTTCTGATGCAGAAGATATTAGTCAGTAGTGCAATGGTCAATAAGGGTTATTTAAAAAGAAGAAAAAAAAAAAACAGAGTGAGAGAGAGAGAAGGAAAAAAAGCCCACTAGACAAAGGGAACTCTTTGTTTTAGGGACTAAAACTAGGGACTAACTCAGTGTTTTAAAATTTGTATCTTCTAATAAGAATATGGATAAGAAAGCCTCCTGTCTATATATTGTGCCTGTGGTACAGCATCCTGTGATTCAGGGTACCCCATCATAGGGAAGCAAAAATACCTACCTCAGCTACTAAAGATGAGTACCTTGGCGATTTGTGCTTTTCAGGCTCTAGTGTTCCTGGCAGTGAAGTGGAAATGTCTCAAGTCATCTTGAGTGCTGAGAATAGTCCCACTGTACTAAATAGCAGTCTCCTTCAGCATCTCAACACTGCTGGGAATCAGGTTATGTTAACTCAGGTGCAGCACTGTGCTGGGGTGGCTATACTGCTTCTGATGTTTGTGTTGGATTGTACTTTAAGATGTGGCTGAAAATATGTGTGTCTATGGGCCAGGTGATAAGAATTCAGACTTGGGTTCAAAACTGGATACTGGTAAAGATCTTCCTGGGCTATGTTCATTTTGAGGGAGTAAACCCCAAGAATTCTTCCTGTTTTGGTTTTTTTTTTTTAATTGTTCCTCCTTACTGCTGTACTGTATAAATGCATCCAAAAGAGTATTTCTAAGAAAAAATGCAAAAGGGGCTGTAAACTATTAAGTCACATAAGTACATATTTATTCTGGAACAGGGTTTGCAGCCATCCTGAGAATACTTTGTTGCTGCTGGAGCATACTTAGTTAGGGAGAGAAAATATCCTGTGACAAATTAATAACTTGCAGGAGTTGCTGTGGATACTTTGGGAAGAGCATGTGTGCTTGAGATGCTTTTCCCTAACAAGTCAAAGTCTATTTTTATATGCTTTGTCAACATAAAAAAAAGCTTTGTTACTTGAATTAAGTCTTGCTGCACCACGTAGGATTAAAATGGGTCCTATGCCCTTTATTGTGCAGTATTCTCATGAGCTGAGAGTTATAATAGGAACATCTTCCCTTGGATCCTGTGCCACTTTCCTCCCCTCCTCCCCTTCCAAATTAAAGAAACCAGGGCCTAGTGTTTTTATTTAACAGAAATTGTTTTAAATTAGCCCGGAGGTGTGGTTAGTCCTGTAATCCAGTGCTTGTAAACATATGATCCTGCCAGTAGAACAGTGTAGGGTATTTTAAGATGATATGAAGTGGACATACGCCAAGAATTTTTTGTAGGAATAATTAAGTCTATTTTTCAATGTCATGCTTTGCTCTATGCAGCCTCAGATATAAAATAGTCCTGAAAATAATCTTGAACCTTCTGTGAGGAGGTAAGTTTGAAGTGTTGAAAATTGTACTACAGCAAGCCTAGCAAGCCTTCTTTCACTCTGTAAGCAGCCTGTTACTGGAAATTTCCTTTAATTTACATACATGAAATCTGAAATTACTGTAAATGAATTGGTGCAAAGCTAATATTGTCACCACTTCCCTTTTGCGTTTTATTACATCTTGTATCTTTTCAGGAACAGTTTGCACTTATCTGTGGAGCTTTAAATACTGCCCAAACAAATAAATATTTCATTTCAGTAAACAATCCCCAGAAATAGATTTTTACCGCAAGTAGTTTGGTTTTTAATAACACATGCTGCCTCTTGGAGTTAGATTCTGAAAGGAACTGTAAAATGAATTTCTATAGCAGCATTTGACTTCCCTTCTTTGTCAACCTTTTTACAGATGTGTTGGGTTCTCTGTAGTTACAGGTCAGCTTCTGTTTATTAAAAACAAAATAAAAACAAACTGAAAGAAAAAAAACCCAAAATGGTGGAGGGGGAGAAAAGTAGTACACATATACACCGAGACAGGTATTCAAATTCTAAATTGAAGATTTTGGGTCCAGAGCAAATTTTTTTTCAAGTAAAAAATGCTGAATTCTAAGACACTAATTTCAAACTCTGAGTGTGGTGTGAAGGTTGCCATTAGGAAGTCAACATTATGATTCTTTATGGTCTTTTTTTTAGTCAAAGGGCAGTTTTCACTGCCATTTTGAGGTTGCCAGTATTTTTCAAGAATGAACCTAATTCCTGAAAGAGAAACTGATTTTTTTTAAGTATTTGAGTTTTGTGGATTTGATGTTTCACACTTCTTTTAGCGGTGGGCTGTGGACATGTATTGTATGAGCTAGTCATTTTACTGATTTATATAGGGCATGGAGGTGCTGACACAGGAGTTTGTGGTATGGATGGGGAGGAGAGTGCAGGAGTCTGCTGAGTTCGAGCAGGATGAGGTGCTACCCACCAGGTATGTCCATGATACACTGGCAGAGCGCAAGGGCCCAGAACCAAAGTCGATCTGAGGTAGTGGAAAAAATATCTCCCCTTAGTTCAGTGGGCTTTGCATCACGCTGTGGGTTTTGAGTCACAAGAAGGCTGTGCAGAAGCTAAGGTCTTCTGGCAAATTTGGAACTCAGTGAAGTTATCTGAGACTTGAGCCTGGAGATTTGAATAGTGGCCTTTCTTACCAAAACTGCGTCCTGGGGATGTAGGTAAATTTGCACTCAAGTCCAGTGATGTGTTTAATCTGCATAATTTAAATTTTTTGTTTTCTGAGAGCTGGGCATGTTAGACTAATGATCATAATTTTTTTTTAAATCCCTTTTTTCCCAGCTTTTTTTGTCAGTAATAAGTTGTGATTCAATGATACATTGCATTCAGCACTGATGTGTGGCAAACAACCGAGAGCACTGTTGCTTGTGCCTGGGAATCTGAGGATATGAAAAGAGTTTCTGGATTGGGTTTATCTAGTTGTAAGGTATTTACATTGGTATAGTTAAGAGCAGAACTTGACCCATTCATATTTTATGTTTCTCTCCTCCCTTCTTTTTTTATATCTTTGGTAGCATGCCATATGTAAAGTTTGCTCCACACTTATAGTGGATGATATTCACATCTCCTTTAAAGCAGTGTAAGACAAAACATGATTTGCCTGGAAGAGGTGACAACATATTCAAATTAGGTTTTGCAGCAGAAAGCTCCCCTACAACTTGTATGTTTTTACATATGTATTTCTGGAAAACACCTAGGTCTGTCATTAGTTTTCTTGCAAAAATTTCAGCCGTGAGATTTTTGTGAACGAAAGAGAAAAAATCAATTCTCTGTGGATTCATAGTGCTTGTGTATGAGGATTAGGCTAATGCAGATTCACAGGCAAAAATCAATATAGATTTCAGAAATCCCTTCTGCTAACAATGGAACTGATCATGCAGTTCACAGCCTTAATTATGTATCTTCTTTATGAGGCAATAGTAATACCTCTTCACATGGATATACAAGTTGAATTTAACCTTCACCCTATACTATTTTTTTTTTCTTGCTGGGAAATTATAAGTAAAGTACGAAATATTATTTGCTTGGTTAAGGAGTAATAAAAATGACAGGCCGTTGTATAATTTGTTTAAAATAATCATACTGTAAGGAATAGATTAACTTCTCCCATCTCCTGTCCTCCAAAATAACAAATATAAAGAGTATTTCCAAAGTAGTGTTGTGTACAGAAGTTGCAGCATTAGACAGAGGTTTATGGTGATTAGAATAGTTATCACTCAGATTTTATGCATTTATGGAGTAATATCGCAGAGACCTTGTAATCTGAGGGTAATAAACATTTCTCAAGAGGAACGAAGGACCCATTTCTTTTAAGGGCTGTATGTTTCACATGAAATCACCCACCTTATTCTGAAGTTTCACTGCATTTCAGCTCTTCAGTAACTAACTAGTGGGTTTTTGTGCATACAGATTGCAAAACAGTGCTCCAGGATGGAGTTGTCTGAAGGCACATAGGATGCAGAGGTGATGCACACCCCAGTAAAATTTATGTTCACCATAGGCATATTGGTGGTTGTAAGAGATGGGACAGTCCTCATGAGTTCTTGCACTGCCTTCCACGCTTTGTTTGAGACATACCAGCCCTGTTGGTATTCGGCAGGTTTCCCCAGAAAGGGTTTTCCTTCCTTCCTTCTTCCAGTTTCTGAGTGAGTAATCTATCCTGAGTTCCACTGCATATTCTGTTGAATATCAAATAATATATTAAGTCCAATTTCTACCTTGCTACCCCTTTCATCTCTTTTTTTTTTCTCTCTCTCGTCCACCCACCATGGTAATAATTACTTTAGCTGTTTTTGCAATGGTATGTGGTTCTGCATTAAGGTGAAACTCTTCCTGTGGTCTTGAACAAGGAGGATATATTTGAAGCCAAAGTCTTTTGTGATGGTTACAGAATAAACAGAGTTTTCGTTACCAGTTTCTCTGCTTTGATGCACCTGCAAAGGATAGAAATAGTTTTATTTGGTACTCTCTGAGGGACAAGTAAGGTTCCCAGCAAGCATACATCAAAGAAAAAAATGTTGCCACCTATTAATGACATTTTTTGTTTGTGTATTTTTTTAAAATGAAAAAATTATGTGAAAAGAAACACTTAGGTTAATTTGATGAGTTTCTGAGCTGGAGGTGCATCCATTCTTCATTGCTTCTAGGACAATGCAGCATATGATGGTTATTGCTGGATTAAAGGGAAAGGACCAATTTTAATTCCAGCTGTGATCATGTGATTTTTTTTTGTGTGACTTGCAAAGGCTGATGAAGAATGGATTTAGTATATGGGATTTGAATTTTATGACCTTGATATTCTATTAAAAAGGAGCTTTAAATTGTCAGTTCTTTATAGATTGTGTGAATGTGCTGGGGCTGTAATGTTAATGGCAGTTGGGCACAGCTGGTGTTGGTTAGGATCATCTTCTTGAGGACGCTCTACCACATGACTGCAGAACAGAGAGAAACATAATTTGTTAGGTGTTTAGAGTAGTTGAAATTAATCAATTAGGCCTGAAATTGTCATTTAGAGATGTAATGTGTTTATAACATAGAATGTGCAAAAGATGTTTTAGCTCATGATTAAGAACTAAAATGAGGAGGGAAACCCTAGAGATGATGATAATTAAGCTCGGATGGAAGAAAAGTGTCTAGATTGAAGAAATTTAGAGCTCTGCAGCCTTTTCAAAATTGCAGTTTGAGTATGCCTTGTATCCTGCCATGGAGTGGCTGAAGTTTTGGTGTTCAGAGGGAGATTTTGCTGTTTCGGAGAACTTTGTTCTTTCCAAAGTTATGCTGAAGTTATATAGGAGGAGATTTACAAGGAGACAAAAATTAATGGATGGGAACTTCCATGCACTTTCAAGTATACTCAGCATTGTCCAAAAGAATAAATAAAATCTCTTGACCTCATGAATGCTTCCAGATACCTTTCCCATTTTCTTCCTACACCTTTCAAACACAAACATGCCACTTCTGTACTTGATTTTGCTTCTTTCCTTCCTGATTTTTGCATGGTGAATAGCCAGATTCTTTCTCTCTTCATCAAAATTGTATTTTCCTTGAAATAAGGTCAGTAACAGATTCTTAAGGCAAAATCTGCCTGGTCTGTTGCTTTTTTTGGTACAAGCAGTGTTCTCTCTCTTTTTAAACTTTCATTCTTGGGCTTCCAGGGTTCACTGAATGCTTTTCTGTTGTTCTTTGCACATTTTCCTTCTTTTTCACTGTTCCTGGTTCCTGTTCAGTCTTCTCTGCAATAATTCTCATCCCTTCTTTCTGTATTTTCTCTGTGACTTCTGCATTTAAAGCTTCAAAGTGTATTTTAATGTTGATGACATCCAAAGTCCCTTTGAAATCTTTTTACATCTCCCTGGCTTTTTCATTCCTTGTTCTGGTTACCTCCAGCTTAGTCCCAATCACTGTTTGTTAACATCACCGTTCTGAATACTGATTGCTGAAGTATTGATCTTGACTCTTGAGCCTTTCTTCCCTTATTATGGTAGACAAACCTCATTGGTTCTTCCTGGGTGTACTGCTTGTTTAAATTCCTACAATAAAATGCCTGTCTTTGCTTTAGTAACTAGTTTTCTTAACTAATACCATTTCTTCCAGTTTGGTCTCCCTTCTTCTCTCTGCACTCCTGCTCAAGCCTGTGCAAAATCTTACTTTCTTATTCTGTATCTCGAGATACACCAAAGCCTAATTCATTGAGTGCTTTCTTTCCAACTTCCTTTATCAGTGACATGACTGTTGTCCCTTGCCTTGTATGCGGCTGTCCCAATGTTCCCTGTTTTTACTTCATGTTCCTGCTGCATTTATTTTCTTGTTATTTTATTTCCCCTGTCACCTCAGGGGCATCTTCTCTTCTGCTGTTGCATGTCCCATGGAGGTTAGACCTAAAGGTCTATATGGTATTTAAAAATAAAATAAAATTTAAAAAAAATAGTTCAAAAGAGAAGACTGGGTTATTGTTCTAAATAGTGGGTTGGTTATCTGTGCAATTCAGGAACCTGAACATGAAATTTTCCACCTTTGTAATTTGTTAATGGAAAGTGATGAGGTGACACTCAAGGGTTCTTATGAGTAATAATTCACATTTAGGAATAATTTAAACTCCAACTTTTTTTTTTTTTAAAGATTATTCTGAATTGATATTAAAGAATCCATGAATAGAGCAGAGAATGTTTAATAAGCTTACTGGATGTCTACAGTGTTGAGGCCTCTTCCCAATGATTTAAGATGCATTTCATGTTGATTTTCCAAGGTTTAGGGGGATTTATACATGAAACTAAGAGCCTTTTCAATGTTTATTCCTCATACTTGGCATCTCCTTACTACTGTTACAATGCCATCTATTTGGACTGAATACAAATTAAAAATAAAAACAAAACCAAAGCAAAAGTCATATTTTGGATCTAAATGCCTCAGTGGTATACTAGCAGTATGTGCTTGCTTGTTTAGAATTCAAAGTAGGATGAGTTTTTTGGTTGGTATTTGTGGTAGAACATTTTCCTCTCCAATAGTTGTTAGTATCATCCTGTAACGAGGGGAGTTCCTGCTCCAGTTTACATTGACTGCTAGAGGATGTGAAAACTATGTGGACTCTTGTTCACAGGAGAGTTTTACCATGTGTTAATTATTTTTGAATCATGGTTAAGTTAGACACCATCCACCCCTCCCTTTTTCCAACGTGGGTGCACTCCTATGAAGGGTAGAAATGCAGTGTATCAGCTTTCACTTAAGAAATGCCGAAGCACTTCTTAGAATTGCTTCGTTTGAAGAGCTGGGGCTTTAAGAAGAAATACAAAGCTATTATGAGTTGAAAGTGAAATTCTTAAATTGGGCAACATATGATAGTTTCCATCTCAGACCATGTATGTTTTTATACATTCAGGAAGTAACAAATATAGCAAATAATATAAGTGTATACTAGTGCAAATTTTAAACTGCTGCGTTACCTTCTAGCATTTGTATTGTCTGGCTAACCTGTGCTTCAGTTAATTTTTAAATCTGCCTATTTATTTTGCAGTTGTCTTAAATTTTATGGTCTTGTGAAGGTCTGAATACTAGAATATTACGTATTAAAAGTGACTCTGACCAAAAATGCTGTCTTAGGCTGCTTGTGGAAAATTAAGCTGGTTATTTTTACTTTTGTATATTATATTTTTCATGTATTCATATCATACAGTTTTCTATACAGAACGTTTTCCAGATGAGTGTAAAAATCTGCCAAAAATACGTTTGCATGTGCAAACATACACATGTATAGTCATAACTGCCCAAATAATTCCTGTGTTAAATGTCTCCTCATCACGCCATTCGAGTCAGGCATTTAATGATAATCTTTTACAGTTATAATCTCTTACAATGCAAAAAAAAAGTTACTCACTTTCAGGAGGATAACATACATGAATTTGAGTAAAATTGGCATGAGAAAGCAGTCTGTATCCTTTCTGACAGGCCTCAGCGCCTCTAAGGAAAAGGAGCAGCTACCGTTATGCATAAGCAGAGTACTTTGCTTTTTTTCTTCTCCATAATTTCTAATTTCTATTAGTTTCCTGGTTAAACGCACTAAATCCTTTCTCATTTCTCCTCACACTAAAAAGGATAACCTACTACATCCTCACACAGAATATCTTAATAGTGTTTGTTGGCCTCCCTCCTTTCCTTCTCAGTAAGATCCCATTTGCTTGTGCTTCAAAACTTCTGTTGTGCCTATTTAAATCATTTTAAGATGGTGTTTGCTGGCTTTGGCAGATAAAACCGATTATGTTTATAGCTCTGTACCTCAGGAAAGTGACAGAAGGGCACGTGGTTGTATAAAAAATGCCCCAAACATTAGTCATCTGGAAAACTTTACTGGTCTGTATTGTGAGATTTCGGGCTGTTCTTGTTGCTTGTCAGTGGGGAAATATGTCCTCTGTAGCTGTAGGCACTGTTGTTTCTGCTGGAGATTTGGGATCAGAACGAGCGTGGAAACTTAAAAAACAGGCAAGAGCTGATTTCTTAACACTGAACGAGAACTTGTAGGCAGCATGTGTTTGGGTTTAGAGGGACACCAAAAGTGAAGACTTGTTATTATTTTTATTCCAACAGAAGCTCATTCAGGATCAAAATCCTCTTCTGCTACCTACTGTTCCCCTCTGCAGGGATGCTCCCTTGCCTACCATAAATCTTGAAGTCTGTCTATGTCCTAGCTGTTACCTGTAAATTTATAGAGTATTTGCTGAACTTTCTGATTTCCTAAGGATGAAGTGGTGATTTCTCTGGTCCAAAACAATTCTGACTTGGAAAAGTAAATAGAATTGTTTAGGTTGGAAAAGACCTCTAAGATCATCAAATCCAACTGTTAACCTAACACTGCCAAGTCCACCACTAAACCACGTCCCTAAGCACCACATCTACAGGTCTTTTAAATACCTCCAGGGATGCTGACTCCACCACTTCCCTGGGCAGCCTGTTCCAATACCTGACAAGCCTTTTGGTGTAGAAATTTTTCCTAATATCCAATCTAAACCTCCCCTGGTGCAACTTGAGGGCATTTCCTTTTGTCCTATCACTTGTTACTTGGGAGAAGAGACCAACCCCCCACCTCACTACAACCTCCTTTCAGGTAGTTGTACAGAGTGATAAGGTCTCCCCTCAGCCTCCTTTTCTCCAGGCTAGACAGCCCCAGCTCCTTCAGCGGCTCCTCATAAGACTTGTGCTCCAGACCCCTCACGAGCTTGGTTGCCCTTCTCTGGACACGCTCCAGCGCCTCAATGTCTTTCCTGTAGTGAGGGGCCCAAAACTGAACACAGTACTCGAGGTGCGGCCTCACCAGTGCCGAGTACAGGGGAACAATCACCTCCCTGCTCCTGCTGGCCACACTACTTCTGATACAAACCAGGATACTGTTGGCCTTATTGGCTACCTGGGCAATGTCCAGTAGCTGTCATCCTGCACCATCTACAGTCATTGCTTTAACTCCCATCCCTTATCTCCTCTAGGAGTAGCTCACTAGCTCCCACTTCTTGTTGAGTACAGGGAGAGAAAGGAGTTGGAAACAGCAACATCTTCCTTGTTCAACCTCCTTGCTTATGGTGAAATATGGAAAGGGGGAGCTTGCTCTGTAAAAATTGTAAATGGGAAGCAAATCTGTTCTTCCCATGGCCTTGTTGAAAGAAAGGGCGGGGGGGAGGCAAGGAGACAGCAAACGGGCACATGAGAAGCTCTGCCCACGGGACCTTGGTGAGGAGAGGGGCATGATGGTACCCATCTGCCCAGAGAGGGGTTGAGCCCTGCTGTAGCAGGACTTCTACTTCTTCCCAGTTTTGTCTGTATTGCTAATACTCATGGTGTGAGCAAAAGCTGTGTGTATTGGGATGAAGCATCACCCCTTGCTTGACAGTCACACCAAGCACAATGTTTTTGGCTCTAGCCTGCCGAGAGGAGTATCTGACCAGAGGAGGTAGCGGAGATCAGAGCCAAGCTCTATGCTGTTCAGTCAGCATGTGTGAGGTGGGGAGAGCCTTTATTTTGCTGAGTGTATGGAGTATAAGATGAACTAAACCAGCCATCTACACAGTCACCTTACTGATACTTTACAATTAAAGGTTAATTTAGTGTTAAAGTCCTGTAAAATAATACACGCAAACTGCTGAGGTATAGATTTGTATTGTGGGATGACAGGCAGCATACAAGTAAAGTGAGTCATAACTATCTCGTGCTGCCTTTCACCTGCCATCAAAGGTGCCCATTTTATGTAGCAGCCTTGTGAATGTTGATTGAAAGGAAGCATTAAGAAATTAAGCAGCAGTTTGTTAAAACAGTATTGAAGGAATTGTTAAATTTGCTTAAGTCCATTTTGTTAACTGTTCTGTATCCTTTGGGTTTACTTGACGCTACCTAGATTATGCAGTATTTCTGTTGTAAACATGAATAATTTCAGATACTACTTTAGCTCTCTCTAAGCTCAGATTCAAAGTGTACATGGCACATAGTGCTTCCTGAAAACGTGCACTCTTTCTCTCTTATATTTACTCAAATAGAAGTGGATATAGTGTTTTTTTCTCAAATTTTTGGGCTGACTCCTGTGACTCTGACTCCAGTAAGTAATGCCAGTAGCATGGGTAGATGGATCTGACAGGGTTGAGAACTAACAGCATGTCAGACGCTTTTCTCCAATGAAGGCTATAGATCAGAGCTAGGAATCTGCTGGAGCCAGAGAGGGTGACAGGGGAATAACATCCCTTTCTCTTCCATCGACAGGGGTAATAACTCCTGGCTCTCTAGGGACAGATTGTAAAAGCCAATAGCCAGAAGCTGTGAAGCAGGGAGGGTAGAAGAATTGAAAATTAAAGAGGGAGTGAAAATTTTGTGTAAGGGTTTAGTGAGATGTTGGAATAAACCATCAAGTGTCATTCTTTTAATTGTCTTATTGTTGATAGACAGGGTTCTTGCAGTGTTAGTTTTTATTGCTTTATAAAGTTAAAAATAATAGTAAAATGCTAGTTAAAATTATTAAGATAGACCATGCATGCTTTTATGTGTAGCTAGGTATCATATATTCTATGATTACTGTTATTATTGAAAGTATGTGGAAAAACTGTTTTACAAGTATTGCTTTAAAATTAAAATCTTTGAATAGTAAAAAAAAAATTTGTTAATATCATTGCTGTATGTAGACATTTTGAGCATTGTGATATTGTACATTGTATACAAAGCAGATCATGAATTCAAATGGCTGTGTGATTTATGGTTGATATCTCTTAATATGTAAAATTTCACATTGTTGAATCTTTCATAGTTCACAAACATTTAAACTTTGGCTGCGTTTGTGTCCAGAAGGAGAGTTCCAGTACTACTAGATTTTACTAATGTTATGATACCTGCGTTATATCATGAGTCTTGCATTCATTTCTTTGTGGAGCAGTAGCTTTTAACAGTTTAATGACAAACACTTAAAGAAGCAAAACCATAATAAAAAGGCATAGCTCCCAGACTTTTAAGAAACAGAAGTGCTTAAAAGCAGTATTTTTTATATGAGTTGTTCTTGCTTAGTTTTTAAACTGTGACTGGTGTTTAGTTAAATCTTTTACAGACTCAGTTCACTGAAGGTGACAGAAGTACTCACTTGAGCTCAATGAAAAGTAGACATGACAGTAAATTTTTCAGTCAGAGACAGGAGATCTTGTTATAGGAGTCAGTATGGGGGTCAGGGCAGAGCCTGTTGATGATTGAGGAAAAGAGAAGTAAATTCATTCTGCTTCAGGCACTTTGTCAAGTGCCAGTAGCTTACCATTGAGAACTAGTCACCCGTTCTAGTCTTACGGCCCTAGAGGTCACTCATTTGATATAAATCATAGCACTGCATAGGCTCAGCAACCTATTGCCATTTGAGATGAAATAAAAAAAAGAGGAATGCTTCATTCTGAATTGAAATGACTGTGAATATCCCACCACATGTTGCTGTTTAATGCAATATGTGGTTAGATATTGATCTCCAAAATCAAGTCATTAAAACGTGCAGGTTTTGTTTATTGGAATGAAGCAATTAAATGGTTCAGTTATGCCAGACCTTACCTTTTCTGATGAAAACTATTGATTTCTTGCCACAGCTTTATAAGCGACAATGTTTTTGATTACTCTTGACAAACCTCCTTGGAGTGTTAATTAAAATTGTACCAGATGAGCAGGTGTGGGAGATCATTAGATCGTCCGGATCACACACTACACTTCATATTCTGCAGCCTTGCATAATGAATAGGGCACAAGAGGGGAAAAACAATATCTTCATCAGCAGAATTAGCATCTTCTCTCTCTTTTCTTTTTTAACTAGGTGACATTACATATTACAGTACATCCATTTATCAGCTATTGAATAACTTCTACTGCATCTGATTAAATTAAATTTCTTTTGAAATATTACATTGCTACACAAACACAAAAAATTAAGTACTCGGCTGGTTTGTGTGTGAATGCTCATAAACTCATGATACCCACTGCATTCTTTGAAAAGCAGAGCAGAAACTTTAGATGCTTTCCTAGATATGACGTTTTAATAACATCTGCATTTTTCTGTTGCTTAACTACATGATGGTATAAAATAGCATGAGAACTATTGATTATATTGGTTTTGAAAGAGGAAATTATTTCATGATTTATTAATTTACCATAGATTTCTTGTCTGATGCAGTATTAATCAGTTGATAATTTTTTCACACCTTAATATTATGCTAAGACAATAAAAATATATTGCATTTGTTGTATTTGTGTTCTACAGTACAAAGATGGAGTATGCTACTGATTATGAAGCCTGCTGTGATGGGCAGCTCTGTTGACTAGACAGTGTAAGGGGAAAAAAAGGGAGTTAAAACAATTAAGAAAATTAAGGATGTAATGTAATTAAGGATGGGGTATGTGTTTGGAACAGCAGGGAAATTTGCAAAACATTTGATCACAAACTACTTGGCCTGTAAATAAATAGCTTTAATTTCTGTTAACATCACGGGTGAGTCCTAGTCATCAGCTAACTGAAAGCTTGTGTGATATGTTTATAGCTCAGCCCAAGTCTTACTGAACTGGCAGTTTGGGGCTTAATGGATTTAAACTTTAAAAAGGGGGTTATTTCTAAAAAAAAAAAAAAACCACTTCAAGTAATAATTGGAAAAAGGTAGTGCCTGAACAACAGCAGCATTTGGGATAGGTGTCCTCTTGAACGGAGCTAGAGCTAGACATCATATGCCCTTTGCCTAAGTAGTCTTCTCTCTGCCTGTTTATCTTTCTGGAAATTAGATAAAATTTACTGTGTAGTACTTGCAGTTCAGTGGTTTTGCAGCATTTATATAATGTTTATAAAACTATTTGAAATCCTAGCATAAATGTAAACTCAAATTGCAAATCTGATATACATTTCTTAATGCTTAATTGGCTGTGCATTACGCTTTCCAGAAACTCTCCAAAATGGAAATAATGTTGAAAAGAGGCAATCCTGTGTTAACTGTTGTGATTGCAGAATTATAAAAGCTAGCACATTACAACAAGGGAAGAGAAGGTTTAGAAGTTACCTGCACATTGGAAATGTAGATATATTATTGTCTTCCAGCAGAAATCCAGCCAAATAACTTGAGTTGTTCGACTGATTTAGGTGAGCAATATAAATGAGCTGGATATTAACTCCAGCCGGAGCAGTGACTCCTTTGTAGTAATAGTGGTCTCTGAATGTTGTAATTTGATCGTGGTTTTTGAGCTTGAATGCAGAATGTGTTGATCACCTTTATTTTTTTGACCTGATCTCTAAGATGTGGATATTTTTTAAGTTATGTAAAGCATTTTTTAAATTAATGAATTTACTACTTGCTGACTTCACTTGGAAACATTGCTTCTTTTCATTGCATTTGAAAAGGATGATGTTCATTCAAATGCATGTAACTTGCAGGACAATTTTCCATAGACTTAAAAAATAATTTGGAAGCTCTCTCTGTAATCTTTTTAGAAGAAGGTATTTTTATTCCTGGACTATAATTTCTTTTGGGTCAGACTGAAGAAAAAGGAAGGAGGAGGTTATTTCCAAACAGTGACTGAAATTACCATGTATATAATGTTTGCTTGGTAGCTTCAAAGTGGGTGAAACAAGATTGATTCTCACAGGATGGTTTAATGTGGATACCTCTGTAACAGCCAGTATCTCCTGGTACCCTTTGGAATAGCCTTCATGAGAGGTTGTTAAACAAAGTGGAGTGGAAACTAATACGTACTCTCAGACCCTGTCAGGGCTGAAGTATAATGTGAGAAACCTTGGAGTGTTGCTGCTTGTGTGCTACCTTTTTGGTGGATAAATAGGTTACTGCAACAGCTTGTAAGAGTCAAACTTATAAGAGCTAAACTTTGCAGGAAAAAGCCAGTAACAAAAAAGATTAAATAATCTAACAGGTATAGCTGAAAGAGAGAGAAGAGAAGATCATATGCTGTGAGCATCTTGGGTGTATTCTTCCATGTTATTCAATATTTTTGCTTCGGTTGATTTGAGATTTAAAAAGAAAGATTAGTGATACTAAGATTTTCAATGGCATTCCAGAGGTATCACATGATTTATTAAATGATAGTAATTCTGGAGGTAGAGAAACAGTTTTGCACTACATGATCAACATCCTAAGGGAAAGCTGAGTGAAACTATTTCAGTTTTGTACCCTAAAATTGAAAATACTTTTTTTTTTGTCTGTGAATGCATCCAAATAAGCTTTCAGATTTCTGCCTTTTCTGCTTTCCAAAAATACTAATTGAATAAAGCTGAACTGAAGTAGTGGTTATGTGAAGATGCAGAATAGTAGCAATAATAATGATAATAATTCTCCTTTGCATAGTTCCTTTAATTTCAGGAGTCAAAGCATTTCACAATTGGTGATTAAATGTGAAATGGCCAACGTGCCTGAAAGACAACTTTGATCGCCCACAAAGGATGCATCACTAACTAGCCAAAATGTAGGCAGCATATGATGTAGTATATTATTGGATAGGCATGGAGAAAATCTTTGTGCTTCTAACTGTTGATTTCCTATCTTTTCTTCAGAACAATTACATCATTGTGTTTGAGTAACTCTTTTCTTTTGTTGCATTCAATGGCTGTTAGCCATATTGCATGTAAAATAAGTGAAACTTGCAATCTCTCAGGATTAGTGGTTCTCTTTATTCTTTGCTCCATATTGAAAATCATTCCTGTCAGCTGATGGTCTCCAAGCTGCTTGGAAGAACTTTGGCATAGTTTTCCTAACCTTTCAAACAGTAAAAGCAAAACTCTGATTTGGTTTTAAAAAAAAAAAAAAAAAAAAAAGCTAGAGGACTTTGGCCCAGAGCCATTAAGGATGCAGGCGACTGCACTGCGGTCTGACAGCATATTCCACAAAACACTGAAAAGTTCTCCTCAGGGTCCCTGGAGTGGGCTGAGGCACTTTGCTTGTACTTAACATATATCAACTGTCACCCGACGGCAGTCGGTGTTGAACTGAACACAATGGAACATCCAGATGGTCTAAACAAAGCGAACAAATGTTCACTGCTATTAAAAGCTGTTTACATCAACTTCCAGTATTTCATGTGCTGAAGTTTATATTGTGTCACTGCTGGGGTGCTTAGCTCCATCCTTAGTTCGTATCAGGGATTTCTAAACTATTGTTGCTTATGTGTTAAAATAACATTCTGAATATGCCTTAAATACATGCCACTGAACTTTTTTTTTTTAATAGGAAATTGGTCATTGTATGCTAATCACATGCTTTCAAATATTGTAATTGATTGTCCCATCTAATTTCCCTTTACTTTTCCCCCAGTGTAGCCTCCCTCCAGCACCTCCCCCACCAAACATGTGTCGAGCATGTGCCGTGCCGTGCCGTGCCAGCTCTTCTGGGGCACGTAGCTGATCACCGCTGGACCAGACCGCCTTGCTGCCTTAGCAGAAAGTGCCACCAGTGCTCACTAGCCATCCGATGGGGATGTTTGGGCGTGGAGTAGTTTGCTTTCTTCCCTGAAAGACTCTGAGCTATCTACTGCTGTCTTATTAGCGATTAAGATGTGTAAGTGACAAATGGATATTTTACATCTCCTTCCTCTGACCCTTGTTCCTGGTGTACACTTTACTGAAAGTCCAGATCCTTGCCTTCTACTTGCTAAAATAAATTAATTGGTGGGACACAAGCTTTGCTCAGGCTATTGTTTTTCATGAAGCTGCAATGAAATTGTTAGGAAGACTGTAAATGAGGAAATCTTTCCAAAACAGTGCTATATTTTGCAAGCATGGTTTCTGGTTAATTGTATACCGTTCTTGAAAGAAAGACCAAAAATTCTTGGAAGTACTAAAAAAACCCCACTTAATTGCACTGATTTAAAGAATTGAGAGCTATAATATTCTTTCAGATATGTGAGTGAAGGATCACATGCAAGCTGTTATCTGTCTGCAGAGTATTTGTTTGCAAAATACAAATCAACTGTTTTTTCACTTCATTTCAAAATGAAACCTAACCAGCTCTCCCTTCTCCCCACAAACATCGGATTGTTAAGGTCTTAGAGAAGATCGAATTGGACTGTTAACCTTTTCAGGTTGGGACTTTTTTCTTTGCTTTGTGCCCTGTAGCCCTAGCTGTTACTGGTTACCATGGTAGAAATAATAAAATGGAAAAAAAAAAAAAAAGGCACTTGACAAACATTTTTAAACCACAAGAATCTAATATTGGTGTTCACTATTTCTTTGTAATACCAGTTGTATTTATCCCAGCATATGTCAGTCAGGTGTTGGTTAGTAATAGCACTAACTTTCACAAAATGGACAAAAACGTGCATATTTCTTCTGAGAGAGAAATCCTGTCACACTTTATAGGTTTTGAATAAAGAGAGCTCTGCAGCATCAAAACAGGGTTACTGTGAATATGTTCTGAAGGTCTATATGGAGTATGTTAGCGATATTCTTTCTAAGATGTTTATACCATGCAGAAGATTTTTTGAAGAAGTATTGCAATTCTCAAAGTCAGTGCATTTACAAAGTGGTTAAGGAAATTATCATTCTGAATTCAAGAGGTTTCTTTAATAACCTATTAATGTTAAAAAAGGATGGTAATTTTATGATATATAATACACAAATTTTTTTGCTTGTTTACAAATAGTAGTTGTTACTCTGTAAGCTTGTTAATTACAATGTTGAATATAAGAGTTTGGATACTGCAAGACTTTTAGTATTGAGAAATATGATGTGATTTATTACTTTGTAAGTGTGATTTTTACTGCTTCTGTAAATGTATGAATGAACGATTGAAGCTGTCTCAGTCTTGCTTGGTGTTTTTAAAAACTTAAAAAACAGAGGTACCTGTAATAAAATGTAATGTTTTACAGAGCCATTTTCCTTTCTGACAACAATATGTGATCATAGTACAAGATAAAAATATTAAATGTTAATATCTGGTTTCACTATTAGTTGTAAAGGTGATATGGCAAATAGTGCATTTTTCCTGGTGTGTTCTAGCTGATAATTGTTAAGTCAAATACAAGACCTATGCCTGTTTTCAGAAGCTTTGAACGTGAGGTTCCCAGATCCAGATTTGGTACGCATAACTTTTTCAAGTCAGTTCCATTTCATTCTGAGCTTTAATAAAATATTTAACTTTAGGCTATTGATTTGAAAATCTTGTTTGTGGACTTCCCCCCCCGCCACCACAAATGTTGCAGAGAACCAGAACAAACTCCCAGGTTCTTCATGATCTTCTCCTCATTATTTTTTTGTTGCATGGCTAAATCTCCTTTCCTTAGTGCTGTGTCTGTTGTACAAAGACCAAACCCTTGGCTTGGAATCCTTAGGAATAAAGTTACTGCTGGTAATTTCCTTTAAGTTCTGCAACACCCACATTGTGTTCAGAGGTGAAGTGGCTTCTTAGAGGCATCTTTATCTGTGGAATGTAATGGAAGGGGTCTGATATATCTCTGTCATGAAAGGTCTGTGATTCACCTTATTGTCCTGAGTTTTTCTGTCATTTTCCTGTCCCCTGAATCCTTGAACCCAGCAGGTATACAGCACTGCTCTGCACGGAGATCATCTCCTGGCATTATGGTGAACTTTGCTTGCAGGACACATGCTCTAGAAACACCAGGGTAAGGTTTTGCACAGTGAACTCGCACAATGTTTAATTCTTATGGGGTCAGTGCATCAGAAACATATGAAATACATGGAAGAAGTAGGGTTAAACCCTGGTGACACTGGTGGGCATAGCATTTGAGACTTGTTTTCTAGAAGGTCAAGCTAGTTCCTATATTATGCTGGAACATGACAATAAAAGAACCAATTATGATTCTGCATTACAAAATGATTAATCTCTGATGTTTCCATTCCAGGGAGTTTATTGCCAAAACTACAGGAAGTGGATGCACGAGGAAATGTTTTACAATAAATTTGACATCATTAATTTTAAGTATTTCACTTGGCAAGACCTTTCTTGAAAATGTAGAATGATAGAGAAAGATAGATTTTTACTTTATGTAAAGGGGCCCCAAGAGGTATCAGGACAGAAAACTCTTACAAAACCACGGTTCTTGTGTTTGACAGGGGTCAAGCAGTGTGCCCGCTGTAGATGAGCCATTCGGAGCCAGATTGTCAATCCAAATGCAAGCTGCTCCGTTTCCTGTTTATGCCTGTGCAGAGTTACACATCCTGACTCGCTTGCCTTCAGCTGCAGGTTTTTCCGCACTCCCTAGGAGATTTCTTTCTTAAAATGGCTTGTTATTTATCATTTAAGTAAGCCATTGGAATTTTGTTAATTCCTGTTTTACTTAGCACATGCAAAATGGTATCAGTACCTAAAGGAAGATAATGTTAAAGTAGTAAGAGTTACTGATACTACTAATTAAATGACCTTTGCAAAACAAAATCTGATCAGACTATGCCTGAATATAGAGAACCGATGCCAAGTTTACTGCTTCACAGAGGCCTGGCCTATTGTATATCTGACCTCAGGTTATCAGCAATTAAAACCTGGTCTAGTAATTTAAAAATAAGGTTTCTGTATATTACACATTTACAATTTTCCATCTGTCATAAGCTTAATTAAACATGTTTGTACCATAAAGGGACATTCTTAGCAGAGCAGTTTGCTTGGTATGTTTATGAAGTTCCTCCATGGACAGAGATTGTTAGGATTTTTTTGTTATTCAGCAGTATAGTTCCTAAGTAGTCATGTTTTTTGTTTTTTTTTTTTTTAATCCCCCCATCCAATAAAGTGAACTGAAAACCGAACATACCCGACAGTTCACTGTGCTTTGTCCTTTCCCCTTAAAATTGAGAAATAATTCTGATTATAGCCAGGTTAGCCCTGTCAGAGTTGTTCTGCATTGGCTAAGTCATGCCTTTCTTTAAAGCTAAAGTTTTACTAAATTTAATGGGCTTTCTTATAGGTAGCAAAGACCTTCTGTTAATCACCTACATGCCTGGCTTAAAAGCTAAAGGAGGGTAGTTACTGAGGAAGGAGATTGCTAATTAGGCCTTACTTCCAAGCAAATGTGGATGCTATTTGATAAAATGACTGACAATGAACTACATATTCCTCCCTCCACCTCTTTTGTTGCTTTACTGTAATTAGAAGTTAGATCTTTAACACATGCTACACTGATTTATATAAAAGCACCAGATTGAAGATGGAGGGGATTTTATTAACCTAACAGTAGAATTTCCCATAAAGTAACTGATATATGGCATGAGCAGAGCAAGTGTATAATAATAGTTAGAGTATGTTGAACCAGCATAATTGCAAGGAAAAAAAAAAGCATTTTGCAGCTTTTCTGCAAGTTTGAAAGAATTAGGAAGAGTCATATTTTCACTGTACTCAGTAGGAGTAGGATTGGTCATGATCTTCAGCTGGGGTCAACTGGCCTGGTTTTAAAGTTAATGGCCCTTTTGCCCTTACACTATCAAAGACTATAACCTGTGAGATACTGATAAAGACTTTGACAAAAATATCTAAGCACCTATAATGAAAATTAAGAAGTTCCTCCTTTGATCATTTATTCCTAGTTTGTGAATAACTCCATTAAACTTGGCAGTGCTATCTTTGCTTATAAGGTTTATATCAGCATGGTATCTAAATACTCGCCAAGGATTAATGGGTTTTAATTTAGTGATACCACTATGAGGCAGAAAAATCTGATTGTTCCCATTTTACAGGCTGAAACTGAGCAACTTTATGTAGTGTTTTGTGTAACTTAGTGTGAGACTGTTTGAGACATGTCTTAAGCCCTTGGTTTTTCCAGTCACAACTCTGAGGTGGGCTCAGCCACCCATCCTACATACTTAAGTACCAAAGATTCACATCTGACACCTGTGTTCTGAACTTTGTCCCCTTTCAAAACTCACTCCCTCCCCACCAAAAAGAAAACGCAAAGCCACAAGTCTGCTTTGGAAAAGTCATTACAGAAAGTATCGTTCATATACAAAACTGAATGAATTCCTTTTCTCCTAAGGGATGATTATATTTAATGACAGAGTAGAGCTGAGGTTTGGAAATTTGGTTTTAATAGATGTTGAACTAATCATTAAATGCAATCAAGTTTATTTCCTATGTTATTTGAAGTCAAAAAGGTGATCAGAGTCTCTTTCCAGACATTCCCTGTTGTCTTGATAAATTTTGTTAAATAACAGCTGATGAGAGTATTTATATCTTGATTAAAGTGAGTATTGTTTGACTCTAATTTTCTATTTTTATCATCATTTATTGTTTGCTTCTTACATTATAGATGTACTTGATGTAAATTGCAGAAAATAGCATTTTAAACCCTTTTTCCTCAATTGTCTTTTCAGTACACATAAGATCATGAAAACGCTCTGCAGTACCCAAGTTAACTTGAGAATGGTTAAGCAGCAATTCCCTTGATGACCATGTTCACATTGTGAGATGCATCAACACACGTGTTTTGTCTATCAGGCCAAAAGAATATCCCATTTAGGGCTTTTCCCCACAGTAATCAAGGCTGAAGACAGCAAAACAGCATTCCCTTCAGAGGATGCAGCAACAAAATGAACTCAACATTTGTTAAAGACTAAGACCTGGTACTAGTTCCTTTTTGCACTACATTGTAGTGTGACTTCAGTTTCCTATAGCAAAGGCAGCCAGGGTAAAAAGTACAAGACTGCAGATTAATTTAGCAAAAATGTGTATAAAGCTTCTTCGGTTCAGACTTCTAGCTGGTCAAAGCTGGCCTATTGACCCTTGTCCACTCTCGGTGGGTAAACCTGCAGGTCTTTGCTAAGGTATGTTTGCAGTGTGAAAGGTCTCAGGCTCTAATTAAATGCAGAACACATGTAAATAGCCTTTCCAGATGTTTTAGTTAATGTAACTATCAATCTGAGCCTAATGCCTTCCTTTTATTTAGGAGGTGAAGAAGTTGGTGTGAAATATTTCTGTCTTTGAAAATTATAAAACATGGTATATGGTTTCCTCTTATGATTTTCACTAATTTTTTTCTTCTTATTTACAGCAAAACCCATTTTGCCTACCAGAAGTGTATCGGCTGCCTTTTCCTGGGAAAAAAACCCTGTCTGGCATAAAAGCAAATAGCCTGTGGATTTGGCAAGATGATAACCAGAGAGATTATCATTAGTGTCAAAAGATTTCTCTTCCGTTTGTAGTGGAATATTGCATTATGCTTCTGTTTGAGAAATGTGACTAGTAATCTCACTTTTATGCACCTTGGGATGGCTTGCTGGAGACCACTCAGAATTTTACTTTAAAAAACAACCAAACCAAACAAACTATGTTCACAGCTTTGTTTTAAAATATCATAGGTGTATTTTTACTAAGGACCCAGTTTTACCAGCCTCTTCTTTGTAGAATTCCCATCTGCTCTGATTATTTGAGAAAGGCTAATTTGTTGGGTTGCTTTGCCTTTGTTTAGTTTCTTCTTTTTTTTCTCTTTTTTTTCAGAATTCTTAACCTTTCCATACTTTCAGTGTATTTTTAAATTATTGCAAAAATTCCCCTTCCTTCTCCTGTGGCTAGCAGGAAGCCAGCAGGATACCAATACTGCTTACTCATGGAAATTAAAAACAAAACAATAGGTAAGAAAAATAAAGAAATAGAAATAGAACAAACAAGAGACACTATTTTTTCTGTTAAAGCTTAATGCGTTGTGCATTAATTAATATACTGGAGCTTAAAGTATTGAAACTTCCCCGGGGGAGTTTCTGCAGAGTTTGTCTCCTAGTTATTTCAGTGTCTGCAACTGAAATATGGTGTTGAACTACTAGTCCTGTCTGTGTGCCCATAAAATGGCTAAAAAAGCAGTAAGCCAGTAACAGTAGCCTTGCAGCCCAGAGTCCATGTTCAAGGTGTGATAGTTTATATGGAGAGGCAGTCTATTAATTTATTTTTCTCATACCCCTGCAGATGCCGGTGTTTACAGGACTCACCAGGCAGGCACAGGTGATGTCAGGTTGTCTGGACGTGTGTGTTCATCGTACCCTCAATGTGTGAGGTCTCCCTCACTCTCCTGTCAAGTCTTTGCTGAGGTGCTTGGACTATCCTGTGCTTCTGCTCCCAAGCAGAACCGCAGAGCGTGCCAGGGGAGCACTTTCCTTTGAGTGCACCAGCCCAGGCAAGGGGACCAACAACTCCTCATTACCCTGTCTGTGCTGTTAAAAAAAAACCTTAGTAAAAAAGAAAAGAGGAAAGTATGTGAGTAAATAGTTTTGGGTTTTGTCCATTTTCCCCTGAAATAGTTGACTAACATTGCATGAATGCATTCAAATCAGGTGAGGCTCCAGCTGCGCTACAGTTTTTAACCAAGCCTGGGGCACAACTGTCTAGTAAGTTTCATGAGCTGGTTGCAGTACGGTTAGATGACGTTTAAAATTGGCTGGGCAAAATGCAGAATCAGTGGTACATCAGTTACAGATGTTCTCTGGGCTTACAATACAGAAAACACCTCTGCAGAAAGCCTTGGTAGCTCCCCCAAGAGCTTGGAGGTTGTCCCCCAGCCCCGTCCCCTCCTCTGTGCTGGTCCGGGAGCCCTGACCACGGGTGGGGGAAGCCTCGTGTGGCACATTGCTGCTGCTGTGCTCGTGGCTGCGGGCCAGCTGCAGGCTGAAGACTGGCCAGGTTCGTCTGAGGGGTCGTCCCTCAGGACATGAATTTTTCAGGAGCAGCAAAATCTTTTTATGGCCTAACTTTGCTCCCTGAGCTTGCAGACTGCAGAGGAACAGGATGTTTATTGTATGTGTGGTGACTGTTCCCACTGGAGAGGGGCTGCCTCTAGGGTGGGCACAGCTCCCTTCTGGGGACTGCACAACCGTACCTTGTAATGATGTCATGTAGGTGCGGGTCCTGAGGACCTCCGGTGGGAATGGGGGCTACACCTGGGAAGTCTGTGCCTGGCTGTCCTTAATTCCCTTTTCAGCAGCAGGAGGCACATTCTTCTTTCCTCCCGTGCTTAGTGCTTGCCTCTTCCCAGTGCTGGCAGGTGTGCTGCCTGTTTTTGCTCCCCACACTGAACTCCAGAACTCGGTGCAGCTCTGCTTGGATGGAGAGAACAGCACAGGATTTCAAAACCTGGGTTTGGTCCCTGACCCTGCTGCTGAAGCACCCTAGGACTGATTCATTCCCTTTGCCTCTCTTTAGCTTGATTATCTCCTTTGCAAAAAAAAAAAAACCATCCCAAAACATCATCACTCCCACCTTTAAAGACTTACATTGCCTTTGGTGTGCTTTGGGCTAGGAGTGCCATGAATTAAGATGAGGATTTCATTCAATTCCAGTCTTGCCTGTACCATGGTAGCGGTTCCATACAGCTTTTCAGGAAAGTGTGTGCAATGTTCCTCCTGAATGCACTAAGAATAGAATTTAATGCGAGTAAGGTGCCATGTTTAATCTAATCCTCAAGTTGGCATTATTAAATGATGTTTCAGACATAGGATATGGTAAAAGTCTTATCATTAGCTGATGTTTTTGTGTCACAGGTACTACATAGATGACTTCAAGAAAAGGTGTAGAATTTTATTTTGAATTCAAAAATCACAAAATATAGTTTGTTGAGAACATTAATAACTTTTGGCCACAGGTTTTGTGTCATGGGGCAGTATCCTATTAAAAAAACCTAAGAATGCCAACTTCATAGGAATCTAACACACTGAAAAATGAGCTTTGTGCTCCCTTGCTAGCTGGGCAGTATGAGAGGGGAGAATTCAGTGCATGAATTGAAAACCCTCTGGAAAACATTCTTTATAGCTCCAATAAAGTCCTCTAGCTAGTTCAGTGTTTGTTGCTGACACCAAAGACACCTGAATATTCCTTAATGTACTGAAATGTCTCAGAGGGTCACCAGTAAGAATTGCGCATTTTCTGGTATGGCACAGACTTTTTAAAGGTTCCTCTCTATTATCATCTTCATTGCTGTCCTATAGATGAAAAAACAGGCAATTCTCCATTTGCTTTATGCGCTGCCTCAGTGCAGCAGCTATGTCCCAGAGTGATGCACTCAAAGTGTCAAGTACAAACCCAAAACTGGTGAACGGATTCTACAGGAGCTATAAATTCACTCTTCTTCAGAGGTTATTTCTGCACTCACCCTTGGTGTGCAGAACTTATTTCTGTGCTTGGATTAATGTTTAGGTTTTCTTTGTAGGTCATCTTATATTCTAAAACCTAAATTGAAATCCTTCTGTTCACCTATTAAATTTGTGGGTTCTGTATATTATACAGTGTTTTTTAAGGGGCGGGGGGGGGTGTTCTTTTTTGAATTATAGTTCTTCAAGAGAAATGGGTAGTTTCTCTATAACTTTTCCTGTCAATACCTTCAGAAAGACAGTCCAGCAATGGTTTAGGTGCTGGTATTTTATAGTTAGTATCTTACAATTAAATTATGTTCTCATATAATTTCAATTTATCCGGTACATATGTCAGGCTCTAGATCTTTGCACAATATCTGTTGCTACTAAGACACTGTAATTTGTTAGTACTTCAGCATCTGCACTGTGCTACATTTCCTTCACACAGATGTGTCTTGATGACGTTTCCATTAGTATTAATTCTGATAGAGTGTATTTGTGTAAAGATTAGGACCTGGAGCTGGTTAGCAGGTTTCAAAAGCCATCACCCTGGAGAGAGTGATACTTTAGCTATGTCAGCAAGCCAAGGTGGCTCACCAAGCAAAAAGCATCTTCTGAGCTGGGGATGGACCCAGGAAAGGGCTATATGGAGGACAGAACTCTGTTGCCAGCTGCTGGGTGAACAGCGCAGGTCTCAGCTGCTGCCTCCTGTCTTCACTCCAGCTCTGCTCTCAGGTGTAGTGGGAAGGGCAGGGTCCTGTGGATCACCTAGCCCTGTGATCCATGTTGAATACTGACGACTAAGCTACTGGACAAGGTAGGTGAAAGTAGTTTGTTTTCCTTTTCTGTTCTGCACTCCCAAAATTACTTTGTAGCTTTCCCCAAAGTCACTCAGGTTGGATAGGTTTTGTTCCTCCCCACTCCCTGTATCTCTAAAGTGGGGATTCACCTAGGTGAAATATTTTTGGGACCTACAGGGAAAGGGACTATATATATGCAAAGAACACTTTTTCAGGTCTGTTATACAGCAGTTGTTTTTATACGTAAGCAAAGTTGGTTTTATGAGGTTTTTCCCACCCCTTGAAAACTGAGCACCCCTTCTTGTTTTCTTGGCTACATTTTCTCATTAATCTCTTACTCTGCTAATGTGTGTTATTTTTTTTTTCCTTCTCTGTGAAGACTTGTGTTTTTCAAATGTGTATGAGTAGCATTTATCCCCTTCTCCAGTAATGTTATGACTACTTATGTTTTATGCTTCTGAAGGATTCGGCACCGTGGGAAAATACAGAATGCTGGGTACCAAAGAAATAGAAGAATATTAGTGTATTTAAATGAAGAGAAATAAAAATTGAATCCAGACTCACATTTGCCTGTAAATTATTAGAATGTGTACAAGTGTAATTTAATAGAGAGTAACTTAACTGTATCTTAGTAATGACATGCTTTATCATCCGTGTGAATAAGAAATGTGGTTTTGCTTCAAAAATAAAGTTGAAGTGTTAGGCAGGGAAAACAGTGTCTCTTACAGGTTACATTAGACCATTGGAAAATATTAATGTAGGGAATCTTAGAGATAAGACCAGAAAAAACAAGTCAGCATTCATAAAATTGGCTTATTTATGTACAAATGGATTTCTTTGTAGGGGTTGAGTGTTTTTGTCTTCAGTCAGACTCATCCAAGGGATGAGTTCTGAACTGAGGATGCGGTTAACTCCAAACACTCAGGAAACTGCGAGCACTGATTTCTGTTGGAGGCCTCTGCATTATCTCCTTGTCTCCTGTTTGTCTTCTCTGCCCTCCCTGCCTTGTTCCTCTTGCTTTCCCCCTCCCTCCTCAGCAGTTCTTGCTTCCCTTGCATTGTCTCAGGTATGCTCACCTCCCCACGGAGGTGGACCCTAATGCCAGCACGTGGCACTGACTTCCACAAGACTGTCTGAAGGAACCATGGAGTTGAGGACCACCAACACCAGCCATGTTGGGCTTTTACCATTTTCACAGCAGATTTGTGGCCCGGTGTAACTTCCACTGCCCTCAGCAGTGACAAAGGAAACCCAGAGAGGCTGCGAGAGATCCCAGCACCATCAGCACACGCCACACAGGTAGTGGGAAGGACCAGAGAGAGCTGGCGAGCAGCAGCGACCTGTGTGCCAAATGCAGCTGTCTCTCAACAGCAGGAGTTACAGGAGCACGAAGGAGGGCAAAAAGAGCCTGGAGTTTATGGGGAGCAGTACATATGTAGAAATAGGCCACATCTTCTCTGGTGGGAGAAATATGCTGCCTTGGACATGCCATGGTGTTGAGCAGGTGGGGGAAGGTCCCTGAGGAGGGGGCTTGGCTTAGCCCTGGGGATGCTCATGGGAACTTCAGCCAAGCACTTTAAAATTAAATGTGTTCATCTTTCCTGTATGGGAAGAGCTGTGCCCTTAGGAAACGGGCAACTCTTTGAATGTAGAGGGCTTGTGTCTAAGCTAACTTCTGTGGTGCCAGAAAAGGAGGAGCCCAGCAAGCGTGGGGCTGAGGAAAGGGAATGCAGCTGAAGGCGGGCTGTGTCATGATGCAGGGGGTGTGAGTAATATGATGAGTACGCATCTCACTGTTCTGGTGGGGTTTTTGGTATGTCACTGCAAATGTCAGCACCGTGTTTCAAAGTAAGGAATTTTTTTTTAAATAAATTCCATCTCTTCTCCAGCAACCCTTTTTGAGGAAGGTTGTCTTTAAGAAACCCTTCATTTTACAGAGCCTTTGCTGGCTGTTTTAAGGAGGAGCTGATTGTGTGTGGCATTTTGGTGTGACTACAGAGTGGGTGATCAGCTCCCCTTCTCCTACCACTGTGTGTGGGGGCTCCGGGCAAAAAGCAGGTACGCACGAGCACTCCCCTCCTCCCCAACTACGTGTACCCCAGCACAATAATCCACGCTGCAGATTAGGGTGTATTAGGTGGTGGACTGTGAAATAGCTTCTTAGGAATATTGGTATTTATCAGTAGATAACTACAGTCTACTGTCCCTAGTGAACACTGTTATTTCTGAGAAATTAAAAAAACACAACAAACCCAAACTCATATAATATAAATAAGTTGAAAAACCCACAAAACTTATATTGAGAGCTTTCTGGCTGTTGCTATGTTTTGGAGTAATACATTGTCCAAGGTATGGCACTGCTATGATATATTAAACTAATATATCATAAGAGTGTCATAGCTTTGATGATGTATTAATGTAATACATCGTTAAGGTGCCATTGCTCTTATGATGCATTACTCAAAACATTACCAACTGGTTGGGTTAGCACACAAGCATCTGTGTGTATGAAGCAGTGTTTCTATACCGAAAACTACAATGAAACTTAGAAAAAACTTGCATCTGCAAGAACAAGTTAGGAAGACCTGAAAACCAGGGGCTTCTGAAGAGAGGGTTGAGCTGGGTGGGACCAAAACTGGGGTTATAGCTGTGTGCTTGCAAAATCTCTGTCTGAATGTACAGAAAATATGTGCAGGGGAGGAGAAACTGCCTGTATTGGAACCAATGGTAAGTTTTTGTTCCCTTTCAGAGAGTAACGTGATATGTGCTATAATACATGAACAAGTTCAGCATTTTTCCGAAATGTCTTGACATGATTTTGTTTTCAGGGTACTTTTTGCAATTTGCCTTACACCTTGCAATTTGCTATCATATTTTCTGGGAAAATTAGGTTGAACAGGTGTCATGGTTTAACCCCAGCTGGCAAATAAGCACCATGCAGCTGCTTGCTCAGTCTCCCTGCCCCCTCAGTGGGATAAGGGAGAGAATTGAGGGAGGAAAAAAAAGTAGTAAAACTTTGGGTTGAGATAGAGACAGTTTAATAGGACGGAAAAGGAAGAAAATAATAATAATGATAATAATAATCATAAAAGAGTTAGAATATACAAAACAGGAAATGTGCAATGCAGTTGCTCACCACTCACCAACCAATGCCCAGCCATTTCCTGAGCAGCAGCCCCTGGCCAGCTTCCCCCCCCAGTTTATATACTGGGCATGACATCACATGGTATGGAATACCCCATTGGCCAGTTTGGGTCAGCTGCCCTGGCTGTGTCCCCTCCCAACTTCTTGTGCCCCTCCAGCTTTCTGGCTGGCTGGGCATGAGAAGCTGAAAAATCCTTGACTTGGTCTAAACACTACTTAGCAACAACTGAAACATCAGGGTGTTATCAACATTTTTCTCATACTAAATCCAAACCACAACACTATACCAGCTACTGCGAAGAAAATTAACTCTACCCCAGCTGAAACCAGGACAACAGGTTTTATGCAGACATAAAAGCTCTTTTGCCTTGGCTTTTATTTGTAGTTTTTGTTGCATGTGTCAGCCATTTCTGGTTTCAGAAAGAAAAGTAGGATAGGTTCTTGTAAGCAGTGACCATCTTTCAACAAGGTTTGTTTTTACCACATTTCCAGACATATCCAGTCTTGGACAAGCTTTGGAGAAGCATTCTGAAACAAACTGAAAGATCCCCACCACCCCAAACTGGATATCAAATTGGAACAAAAGGTATTACAAAACGTGTTAAATACTGATGATGATGTTAAATACTCATCTCCTTGTTTTCTGACAAAAAGACTTTAGGTGTTAAGTGTGCATTTATCCTTATGACTTTTCTATTTCTTGCCTTCTTTAAGTGCATTGGATGTTATTGACTGTATGTATGTCCTTGAATGGACTGTATTTATGGTCTGGTTTTGTTGAAAATACAGCTTTCAAATGCTCTGGTCTTGCAATGGTACATATTTGCTAAATTTAAATATTGGTGTTTGTTTAATCTCTTTTGCCATTCATAGAGCTGGATGCAAGGTTTGCCCATTATTGATTTATTTTTACCTCTGCCATGTTTAGAAATACAAGGATGCAGAGGCAGATGTAAAATACCATTCTTTGCTGAACCCATCGAGAGAGAACTGAAAAACAACCTTTCCAGTATAAATTGCTCTTTTGTTCTTTATGATGAGAAGCATAAAGTATGCAGTATAAAAAGTTACATTTCTCAGGTTTCACCCCAAGCAATGTTTGTGTAACTTTACCCACTTTTTTACGTCACAGTACCTTGACCACTAGATGGCATTGACATTGTTAGTGTAAGTGGGGAGGAGATGGAGGATGCTCAAACCTCCTCCCTTCAATGGCCCCCATCTTCCTTCCTGCCACTCAAGAAGCCCAACCAGACAAGAAAATCCTCAAGTACCCAGAGTTAAGACCATACCAAGTGCTGAATTTTCAGGAGGTCACTGATTACTGCACAGTCGCTGCAGAAATGTTGACCTAACCTACATGGCAGATTCCTGCTACTGGACAGTTTTCAATTGACTGGAACAGCTGAGATTGCACCTGCAGCAACCCCAAACATAACCCATGGAAGACACTGGTGCATGGACTTGCCAGCTACTGTGTTATAATGCATTCACAGTGCTCAGCAGACTACTTTTTGTCTTGGTTTCTTTTTGGTATTTTGGTAGTCTCTGTAATATTTATTGCCATGGTTAAATTCCCCTGATCCTGTCACCACTCTTGCTTACAGTTACTGGGAATTATGACATTAGTGGGCATTCCAGGCATCTCTCATAATAAGAAGCAGTTATAGTTGGCGTTACCAACCAGGGATGTTAAAACAGATCTGTGTATATAGGTTTACATCCTTTTCAGGCCAACAGAACAGTGTTTTGGAGCATGAAAGTTGATACTAGAAAGTCATGTTGCTGTTCTTTAATAGTGCTGGTATGACCTTAGCTTTGTGTAACATACATGTTTTCTTTATGAAAGCCTAGATGGAGAGCTTGAAAAAAATCTTGGGAAGTTGGTTGTAAGAAGTAATTTCTCTGGAAAGAAGTATGATGAGGAAAGGTATACTTAAGATATACTTCTAATTTTTTTTCAATGTCACTCTTGATATTTTTGAAATTGGGATTCCGGCCAATTCCTACAATTGTGCTCCAGTGTCAGGACTAGGACTGTGCTCTGGCCAGTACATGGGCCTCACACCCTCCTCCCTTAGGCAGAAAGGGAATTTATATTTAGGTTTCTTAGTAGCAGAAGCACAGGCTTGTTTGTATTTAGTTTCAGAAACAATGGGTGTTTTCTGCTAACCTGTGCAATACTGGAGGAGCATTTCATTGGGTGAAGTCGTAGAAGTTTTTCCTGCTAGGTTTGTCACACTGTTACTGATACAGAAGCAAGAGAAAAAGCCACACAAATGAGCAAACCCCAAACCTTTTCCAATGGTTCCCTCGGTCACGATGGCTTCTGTGTGTCTTGTTGGCTTTGGTGGTAACTCAAGTGTAGCGTAGGAGCGGTGGCTGTGATAGGTCACAGGCAATTCAACAGTTTGGCATATTTTGTGACCTAACAGATGTTGTCTTGCTGGTTTCTGCATGCTTGGGAGGGTCTGCTCCTGCATGTGTGTCATTTCTGCTTCAGAGCTCGATGGCGACTGATGTCAAGTGACTATCTCTGGGACCAAGACAGCAGCCTGCGTGACATGGGAACTCAGCGTCTCCTCAGTGATGCCCTAGACTTTCTTTAAAAGTCCCTTCTGACCCAAACCATTCTGTGATAATAAAAGTTTGCTTCCACCAACTGATCCTGTTTCTTTTGAGATGGCTTTGTAAAAAGAGCTGTGAAAGCCATTTGTGCTTGGTGATATAGAAGGATGAGATTGGTAGTAGAACCACAATCCCTTTTTTCCAGAAATGTGCTGCTTAAAATATCCTAGGTGGGTTCCCCCCTTAAATTTGCATTATTTATGGCATTTACATATCATAAGTAGCAAATGAATTAAGAAACAATGCTTGTGTTCTCTCAATATAGCAGTGTATTTTATACAAGTAGCTGTAGTCTTTGACTGGGGAGTCATTTATAACCTGCTATTAGAGGCAATTATTTTAATGATGGTTTAGTGACATGACACCAGACTTGGAGCAGATGGGTAAATAGATTCTCAGAAAACCTTGTGTTGTTTTCTGTGATTATTATCCAGTTTTTGCTCATTAAAATTAAGGCAGGAGGTGGCATAAGAACAAAAGTAGCAGAGCCCACAAAACAGAGGCAATGAAGCAACTGAACTGTTTCGTACAGGTAGTAGTAGAGAAGTGTGATAGCAGTGCCATCTCTTGCTTGCTATTCCTTTGTGAAGCATTAAACTTTTTCAAATGCATGATGTGGTAGTAGCTAGGTACTCAGCCAGGTCAGGGCTTTGTCATGCTAGTGATAAAAATACAGCTTCCTGCGCAATGAATGAAATTGATAGTTTGGTGTGGGTTTTTTAAACTATCATAGGGATAATACCAGTGATACTATTAAAGAGCAGTACTTCCCAGTGGTAGACATGTTATATTTCAACCTCTCTGAACACAAAAACGTTCACTGCTGAGGCAAAGTGATAGCAAAACTCATGGAAATGGTTTGACATTGCATGTTGCTTCTTCACTCTTAATGTACTTACTATGTGAGCATCAGCCAGAGCTGGAGTGTGAGCGCACTGTTCTCAATGTTTGAAATTCACTGTTTTGAAGGAAAAAAAAATATTATTGAGCTGTAAGAACTATGCTCTGTTGGATTACCCTTTACTATATTATATGCCACCAGTCACAGGTCGATCCAGTCCATACGGGTGTATTTGAAATGTCAAGTGTCCCTCTCAAACTGAGATCCCTCTCTGAGGAAGCTGTGAAAGTGAAGCACGTGGGGACCCTCCCCAGGAGTTCTGTAGTTTGCTCTGTCACCCATAGCTTAGTTCATCAGGAAGCCCTTGGTAGTGCCAAAGAAGAAAGGAGACTCATTCTTACCTGTAGCTGAACTAGGAGGTCCAAAGCAGAATTTTCTTAGGGATATATTTCCAGATTAGTCTCCTTTCTCCAAGGAAAGTTGGAAGTTGTGTTCCAGGACCCTGTCTCTTCTCCTACAGCTGGATTTAGTTACTACATTGTCAACACATTTGCTTTAATATCCTAAAACAGTCCATTACCTTTCACTCTGGTTTCACAGGCTTAATGTTTCTAAAACATTTGTCGTGTGGTGACTTCTTCCCATGCATGGCTCTTGGCTGCAGCTGGGTGCAGTCACGCTCCGCTCTCTGTCCTGACCAGCGCTGGTGAGGGACAGCCAGCCGCTCCCCTGCAGGGACATTTCAGTGCAGAGGAGGTGGGACAGGGGGAAGAGACTGGTGGCATCTGTGACTGCTTACTTGGAGACGTACCTGTAGTAATGAAATAGCTAGTCAGCAGCTGCACTGCGGCTTGCACATTGGCCAGCTAATACCAAATTTTCTAGTGCTGGCTATGCTCCATTTAAAGCTTGAAAATCAAACTGATGTGATGTTGTTGGCCACTGAGTTAGGCTTGAGGGTTTGTGCTGCAGATAGGTGGAGAATGAATAGGACGAAGGTTAGAGGAAGAGTGAGAAGCGCAAACTTTTGGTAACCTTATAGGCGATATTGTCTCGCTTTTGGAAAGAAATTGTGTAACTGTTACGTTTCAATGGATTTGTCTGGCTCCACTGCAAGGTTGCAGTGGACTTGGAGAGCGAATTCTTAAAAATCAGTGAATCTCTCAGCACTTTCATTGTAATAGTACGATGCAGGGTCCTGGCAAGTTTTGTAACATAAATTTATTGATGTCAGTGCTGGTTGTACGTGCCAATGACCAAAGTATTGTTGCAGCTCTGACAGTGGTAATGTGTGGTCTTCCTGAAAATGTCTTAAGTTATTATGTGTATTACTAGAAACTGCCATGTATCCCTCTTTAAAAAGAGAGGCTAGTCTTTGGAAATCAAAAGACTTCATTTTTTTATCTATTAGCTTCACAAGGAGTTCCTTATAACCACTGATCCAATGAGCCAAGTACCTCCATCAAATGTTTCACTTAATGATGTCTTTTATTACAGTTCAGCGACCCAATATACTGAGTATCTACGTGGTGAGCTAAGTGCCTCCGAAAGCTCAGCAGTAAAATTTCTGCGCATCAAGTGCTGTGGAAATGTTCTCCCTTGACTCCAGTAGGCATTTTGTAGTGTAGCTTAGAAGAAATTACACAGTAGCAAAACAAATTAGGAGAATCTGTGGCCACAAACCTACAGGTAATAATCAAAGATCAGTGTGCTCAAGAGAGATGTTTTACCGTGTGTCAATAACAACAAGCACATCTCTCTGCTCAGAGCTTCGACAGCAAATACAGAATGAGACCTCATTCCTCCACTCTTGGATTAATTAGCTTGTACAGTTTACATTTTGCAGTGTGCTAGAGTGACCAGAAACCAAATAAACTGTCTTATGTGAATGGGCTATAGAAATAAACTTTTTTTGTAATGAAGTGAATTGACTGCCCTGAGTCATTTTCAGCTTCTTTCTTTGCACTAATTGGAATGAATTACTTTGCATTTCTGTTGTGGCTTTGCATGGCTTCTCCTAAAGCCTTGCCTTTTAACTTTTCCATTCTAACTTATCTGTGCAACAGGTCTGCTAACTACCTTTTAACAGCTCAGCCTGTAAAGGGAGGAAGATCTCCGTCAGCAGTGTCTCCTTGGTTGTACCATCATGCGTGTGCCATGTAAGTGCTGCTCATAAACCAGGCTGGGCTGGGGCACAGAGATCCTTTTGTAGTTTCCGCATTACATGCTGCTTACGGGAATGAGGCATGGCAAAGGTCTAAAACTCAAGACTTTTATTTCTGGGGAAGTTCAGATCCTTAAGGTCAGTTTTGTAATGCAAGCTCAGTTTCTTGGAAAAGGCCCTGCTTAGTTTTACGTTAATAAAAGATGTGTATTTTGTTTCATGTCAGAAATAGGAATTCAGAGAGTTGAAAAACCTTTGAAGACTGCTACAGCTGTAATTGGTGTGTTTTGTCTTGGGTGGAGAATTTGAAAGGTTTATTTCGAGAATGTGCACTCTTAAAGGCAGGAACTGTTACTCATCTGTGTTTGGAAAGCAGCACCAACACAATCT
The DNA here is from genome assembly GCF_947461875.1 of Haliaeetus albicilla. Taxonomy (NCBI): domain Eukaryota; kingdom Metazoa; phylum Chordata; class Aves; order Accipitriformes; family Accipitridae; genus Haliaeetus; species Haliaeetus albicilla. The sequence continues at coordinate 25,775,595 of NC_091490.1, read as the reverse complement.
GGGTAACAATAATTCTACAGAAGGCTGAAAGAACAATTAAAGAGTGGAAATAATGATCTAAGGGAGGAACGCTTAACTTAGCACGCTGACAACCACACATCGTGCATTTGGGGGAATCAGAGGAGAGAGAGAGACTGAGAGAGTTGTTAGAGAGGCTAATACTCTCAGAAGAAATATGTTGAAATCTCTGCTTACATTTGATTGAAATGATATCAAATAACTTGAAGAAAAATCCTTTGAAACGGAAAGAGGGAGTTTGTCCTCATTTGTGTTTCTTCCCAGGAGAACTTGCCTTGTTCTTTGGTTCTTTCTCTTTTCTTCCTTAGTACCTTGGGATAGGGGTAGTCTGTCAATAAAACACCATCCCCAAAGCCAGGCTCTATTTGTGGATACCAGGAGATGCGCACAAAAGCTGCCTTCTGCCTGGGAAATCCAACCTTTCAAGGCTGCCCCTCTGGAGCTGCCTGGGTGCTCTCCAGGCAGCCAGTCTCCCTTCAGGGTGGATACACCAGTAACACCTCACGTCCTGATGGCACTTTTCAACTATTTCTCGTGTTTGTTACAGGTTTTAAACGTTATTGTGACAAATAACCATGTTTCTGGAACAGCGCAGGATGTAGGTCAGCCTTGGCTGTGTGTTACAGGTGGGAAGATTGAGGCAGCGCATCCTGGGGATTTTCCAGGATTATAGGCAAGTTTGCAAGACTGAAGAGAACTAAGGATTCCTGGGTTGTCTGCTCTGGATCTCCAGGAACCATCTCTCATACAAGCTGTACTACAGACCTGAGCCTCAAATACCTCATGACTTAGCAGGCCTATCAAAATACAACAATTTTTATTTCTTTTTTTAAAGAAAAAAGTGGGGCAAGACTTTTTGCTCTTTTATCTGTCTTCTGGAACGTGTCAATTATGTCTGTACATACACTTTTTTCCAAAATAATTCTTTAAACTACAAACAAATTATCATTTTATTCCTGGCTACATTAGTTTGTATTGTGTTACTTAGGGCTTTCATGAGAAGACATTAAAACAAAGCAGAACAACTACAAAGTAACTGCCAGGAAGAAAACAGGGTTTTTCTAGTGTCCTTGGCCTCAATTTTATCACCCTAAAGTGATGACTTCCTTTCTGGAGCTTTTTTCTTGTTTTGTGTGTATTATTACTGCGTGTAGTTGTTCACATGAAATCAACCTCCAGACAGTGCCAAAACTTGAATTTAACAAATAAAGTGAGAGGTAAGTCAGGGTGAAGCTTATAGCATCAGTACAATGATCCTTTTAATAAATCAATTTTAGTCTAAATATTTGAAAATATCTGTTATTGAAATTCTGCTATGTTCCTCACAACTCCCACACTCAATAAAAGGACAATGACTCTGCATTATTAATTACTTCCAAGTAAATAAATGGGGGAGCATAGTTCTAGAGCAGCAGATAATCTCACTAAATCTACCTCCTCTGTCCGTTCACAGGCTGGGAACCCGTGACACCAATGTGCTGTACTATCACACACGGAGCAGCCAGGCTGTGCAGCACTCACTTGCAGCGAGTGCCCCTGCTGCCTCATTGGAGTTGCTGCTCCATCCTGAACAGAACATTACTGAGATACTCTTGATGCTGCTCCACCAGACCTCCTCAGGACCCTGGCCACACCAGGTGAGGTGCCAGCCAGTTTTTCTGACAGCACGGAAAGGTGTCTTATATCTGTCACCCCAAATAGTACAGTGGGGTTTCTTTTTAGTTTTCTTTTTTCCCTGCAGGATGCCCAAGGGGTAAAGTCCTGTCAAAGTTTGATATATAAAAAAAACAAAGAAAAAAAAGAGAAAAATTTTGTTCCCTTTACGCTTTTTGGCAAAGGCTGTTTCCTTGGTTATGTCGAATATTGCTAAGTGTGGTGTTGGCGCAAAAAAGTCTGTCTTAAAATAATTTAATCCCAGCCCTGGTGCTGCTCCTCTGTTTAGATTCCAGTATTAATATTTATGTGCCATTCTTGAACTAAAATTCTTGGGTGTTTCCTATTTTCCCTCTGAAAACAATGTTTGGTAAGAATTGTTGATTTTTCAGGTCTGTGGAGATGGCCATTGTAAGCCAAGACATAGTGGACTGACTGGTGACCTTGTCTTGCTTTTGGCTGGGGTTTCTTCAGCCTGGTCTGACCAGGTCCAGCAGTCGCTTTCCTGTTTTGACATTTGTGGTCACTTTGCTGCTTCAAAACACGCAGACAATATCGTGTCCTTGACGTTTCCCCCTCCCCAACTTATAGGTTACTCTTCTGAAAATCTTGATGCATTGGGTAAAGTTGACTTGTGAGTTTTGTTTGTAATACAAAGAAAAGGAAAATTAAAGCGGAAATGTGGAGCATGAATTGGGGTGGAGGCAATCTGAGTGGTATGGAAAGGAGTGGAAAAGCAGCAAGAGGCTCACGTGAAGAATGAGGGCTGTCACTGGGAGGGAGTGGGGAGGATCAGCTGGGTTTTCAGTAACATAAGTGAGCAGAGGAGGGAGACTAACATAAAGAAAGAAACAAAAACCATGAGATGCGCGCCAGCCCCACCTTCTCGTGGTCAGCACCTCTTTCAGCTTCAGTGTCTGAGGTTCTGTATGCAAAGACATGCAGGACTTGGGGGGAGCTTGCAACTGCAAATCCAAACGTTGTGGGACTCATAGCAATGTCTTCTTAGGAAGAGCAGGACATTGCTGTAGAATACTGTAGAATTTGCGATGTGAAAAAACAATTTGACGTAGTGTGTGAGGCAGCTATAGTGTTTGATTTTAAATAAAAACATACTCCAATAATAAGCTTCTCTTTTCACAGCATGAGTTGAATGAATTGATTAAACGTATTCAATCAATTATTCCATGCCATGTTTTTTATGTGAAATTTATATACATTGTAAAATAAAACTATGTTTATTAAATGAAAATTAAAAACAATATCACTTGCCATGGCAGGTCCCTAAAATACATAAATGATAATTTATTCAGGCCTTGTTAATCTTTCAAAGTGATGATAATAATCCAGCATATTTTATTTAGTTTTTTTCCTTTAGATTAAAAGTGAATCAAGATTAAATATTTATGAGACATAAATATCCTCGTGTCTCCTCCATGCCCATGTGCTTCCTTTTTATTTTATTTTCTTTTGGAGCTATTCCTCCCCTGTTATCTCTTTTGCTTTCTACTGTAGTTTATGGACTGATCATAATAGACATTTACAATACTCCATATTTCTTACCGTGAAATTCAAACACAGGCAGTCCTACAGGCCTCCTTTTAACACACAGCTGCAATGTGCTGCTTTGCTATAGGAAGCAGAGCGCTTTGAAGAACTTCCCTTCTTTGATACATGTAGGTTGAGATCAAGTCGTAAAGAGCAGGACAGCTGTAGTGATGTAGTGCAAGATATAAACGCCACAGTACTGATCAGAAAGGCCTACCTCACTTTTCCGTTATTCTGCACCAGCGCTCTTCTGTTTACACGAGTGGAAGGACACCGCTGCGAAACAGGAATCAAGCCATGCAGATGACCGAAGGTTGGTGCCCCCCAGGGAGCAGTGCCTCATGAAATATTTTATATAGGAACAGAAGTACTGGATGTTTGAATGTGCTTTCGGAATTCCCATAGGTGCCATGTGGCGTGTGTGCATGTGTCTGTAGGCATGCCAGCAGCTGCTGAATGGCCGTCAGCAGTTTCTGTTGTACAAACAGTGACTTGTTTGGGGTCCTTCCCACAAACGCACTTTATTCCCTCTCGTGCGGAGTCCCTGTTTTGCTATATAATTGCAACTGACAGCCTGGATTGGTAGTATCCAGCAAACATTCAGCAGCATCCGTTGCAGGGTGATTGACGTGAATGCTGCACAGGGAGGATCTTGCTCTGTGAAAGTTTTGGTTTGCAGCAGCAGGATAAATAATTGGTGGTACTGGAAGCGTCCTAACATCCTTCATCTCAAACTGACAGTCATCTCACCCTTTTGCAGGAAATTTACTGATCCCGAAGCATAGGAAGAACAAGATGTGAATGGACAAAATTGCGACTCCAGCACTAGGATTTTCTACAGTTTGTTTTAGCCTGTGTTTTATTGCTAACTAATGTCAAAACCTGTAGTCCTTACCAAGGCAGGGCACCAGGGGTCTGCGCAGGGCACTACAGCTGAGCCACCATGAATACAGACAGCATCAGGAGTCTGCATTCCACCATCTTGCTTTACCTTGCGCCTGAATTATCCACTTGGGTGTACACAGGACATACATAGCAGAAAACTTCCATAAGCCTGATAGTTAATCTAGGACTAAAGGAAGTTACAGTGAATAGGAAATAGGGGTGAGGACCTTACTGGGGCAATGGTGAAAACTCACCTAGTATTGCAAGTCCAAGCTCGCAGGCCAGACTTAAAGACCACCAATAAATTGGAGAGGGTTTTGTTCTGCAGAGGAGCAAAAATAAGAGGTTTGGAAAGTACGTTTGATGAAGGGAAGCTTTGTCTTGTCCCACTGATGTGTGCTGGCCAGACTATATCTATCAAGTAGCTTCTAGTGTTGCTCTCTTCAGCTTAGGTCCACTGACATGAGGGTGGGCATGTCTGTGCTCCATCCGAGGGTCAGGCCCTCTTCTGCCTTTATCGTTCAGCAAAGGTTTTTCATATTGTTGGCAAATTACCCTTAGAAAATTAATCTTTTCTCTACAGGGTTACGTGTAACTGAAATTGCTGGACTGGCACAGAAGTATTTGGGCTCATGCCAGCATCACAGGGTTATATAGCTTTAGGACCTGATGCCCCTAAAAGTTTTATCTTTAATTTTCTTGGCTTGCTGTTAGTTTAATGCTCTTTGTCTGCCATTCCAGATTCTGGCAGGTGCACCTATATAGAATTTCCCTGGAAAACAACAACAACTATGTTGGAGAAGGTAGAAATATTGTTAGAACTTTTGTGATGTATCTAGACTATAGGCTTCAAATCAGGGGTTAATAAAAACTGTTATTCAGCATTCCAGGAAATTGTCAAGATCACTAAGTATTGTACTGACTTGACCTGTGTTACATTGAATTCCCTCTCTCCATGTTTCCAATAAAAAAATGCAGCAGATCGTTCCAGAACTAGTGTCAAACTCAGTTAAAAATAAATCCTCTTGTAATTGAAATGGGTAGTGTATATACTAGATGTATCGCCCTAAAATATCTCTCTCATAAGGAAAACTATCTAAAATACATCAACCCTGAAATCTGGGTTGCTCAAGACCCTGGGTCTTATGCAAAATCATGGGTTTCAGTTATGATTCCTGAGAGTTAAAACAGTCCTTCCTCACCTGTAAGCCACCTAATCCTATTTGTTTTAATCTGTTTTTATTGCAACACTGAACCAGCTTTGTTTTGTTCAAGTGCAGGATTTGTAAGTACCTAGTTATGGCCCTGTTTTTTCCCCTTGAAGCATTAACATTTGGCACCTCAGAGAACAGCCCCTTTTCAACTACCAGACAGTTCAGGGGAAGCAGTGGACTTGGTCTCAAAACAGTAGGGTACTGCTGACAAGCTCTCTTGGACCACTTCACCTCCTGCTCTTGAAATTGCAATCCAATGAGCCAGAGGGCAACTTTAGGAAAATATTTTTCTCTGGTAACAGTAACATCTGCCTCCTTGGCAGCCTCTGCTGGCCCTTGTGTTGGAAGCTGTGGGTTTGCCCCTGGCCCTGCCACGTATTTACATTGCTCAGAGGCTATCCTGAGCTCTGCTGGATCCTGTTACCTGATTTTCTTTTGTTCTGTCATTTTCCCTCTCTGATGCTTTGGCTGCTTAACTCTTCATGGGTAACATGTAAAGCAAAAATTAAGTGTGCGGTATGAGATGAAAGGTATTAATTGGAAGGTATTAACTGGTAAATTCCTTTCTGATAAGAGATTCAGCTTTTCTGATCTGTTTAGCTGTATTTATTTTGCTTCAGCCTAGGCAATTTCACCATCGCTGTCTGAGCTTTTGAAGGTGCCGCTATCCACGTTTGTGTCTTCTGCTCTGCATCAAATTCTCTTTGGTGCTTATTTCTCCTGCATTTTACTCTCTTCTTCTGAGTAACTGATTTTTGACTGGTGCTTCATTTCAGTGGAATGATGTTGTTAAAAAGACAATTATAAAGTAATCAGCATGGGCATATCAATATTTATTGAAATACTGAAAAAAAAAAAAAATTCCATTGGCAATGAGAAACTCCTGGCAATAACTGACATGACAATATGTATTTCACCGATACAGTAAGAGAATTTCAACTTCAACAAGTAACTCACTGCACATTCTAAGAGTTGCATGGATTTAAATCCAAGGCAGCTGCAGAACATCTGTAATACAAATAGTCAGACTTTACAGATTGTCTGTTTACAAACACAGAACAACTATAATAAACCAGCCAAAGCCAAACCCTTTCAATGTTAGTCTGCTTTTACTAATATGTCCTGTAATCAATAAGGCAGTCAGAAGTAAATGTCTGATTACAAAGTAGTTAACAATTAACATGAGGGGGTTTTTTTTGGTGGGGTTTTGTTTTTTTTTTTGTTGGTTCATTTTGGGTTTTTTTTCTTCGTGTACTTTGGGCAATCTGGTGGGATTCTTGGAACCACAGATGTGGGCAAATATATGTTAGTTTATCTGAAATTGTTTCCATTACATTGTATGAAAAAATCATTCTTTTCTTCTATGTCCTTATTTTAATTCTTTTGTCCTGTATATAGATAATGGTGCTATGAATACAGTTAGCAAGATTTTTTCAGCTTTTTTTCTTAATATTCAGTGAGATTCACTGTAGCATTTCAACAGGAAAAAAAGAGAAAGCACAGAATGCCAACACTTGAAATATGCTTTGTTTTTCTTCCAAAACTGAAAGAATGACCACACTTACCTTGTACACATGGGTAAACGTATTTCATAGCCACCATCAATCACCACCTGCATTTTCCTTTCTGCTAATTTAGTTTGTTTGAGGGAGAGCACTGTTATTTAAATAATGCTTGCATGTCTGCTGTGTGGGATGAGTCAGGGAGCTGTGTTTGGTTTGCTTTTGGTGTGTACAACAGTACGTGTGTTCTGTGATATAAGACTGGCATCTAGGAGTCGCAGACACTAGGCTTTGCTGTGTTTGTACCCTATGCATGGACAGAATATTAGAGCTGATTAATACGATTAAAATAGTGTGCTTTGTACTAATGCAGATGTAATAACTGATGTCTTTGGTATACAATGTATGAATGGTTGGAAAAAAAATAAGAGAAATGCACCTTTTCAAGTTCACATGAAACAGAAAAAGCTCTAACTCACATACAATAGATTTAAATAAACTACATTTAGGATTATGAAGATTTACAGACATTTAATCAAGTGAATGATTTTAATTTGTAAAGACCCTTGTGTGTCCCTGAACTATGTTCCACTAACTTGAAGACATGCTACAGTAAACACATATTTGGCTTCTTCATTCTGGCTATATCTTATATAAAGATGAAACCAAAGAACAATAAATTAGCATCATAATTGTCTACAGTGAAAACTATCATATACAATATAAATAAACTATTCAAAAGCCAGCAATCTTCATGAAAAACATTAAAGGATTAGGATTTTATACAGTTTCTACAAGTGATTGTGCAGCCGATAATCTTAAAAATTAAAGTAAAAATGAAATACCCCTATTGATTTTAGTGTCTCACGACATACAGTAATTAAGTACTGGTAAAATAATTACCAATTTAAAAGAAATAATAAGGAAATCACTGCTCTGCAATTTTATCACAGCTTTTCCCCCACAGGACCTAAAGAATGTAAACACTATGGTTTTGTTAATGTTAGAGATTAATACTTTATTTTAAATGTATGTTGATCCACACCTGCACAGTTACCTTTAAGGGTAATGAAATAAGGCAAGACTTATAACTGTGGCACTACATGTTAATACTGATATCTGCATTTGGACAGAGAGATAATTGTTTGTTCTTCTCTAATATTTGTTCTGCAGCAGACTTTGGCCTACATAGACATAGCAGTATCACTCTTCTTTCTTTGCGTAGAAGATGTGTATTACTTAACTTTAAAAGGAAGAAGTTTCATCAGATATTGAATGTTTGAGTTGAAATTTAAGTTTCTTAATTACTGGCAATTTTAAAGATCATTTCTTAATAAGCTCCATGGCATCATCAGGTCATACAATTCTTTTGTCTATTCTTGCATCCCTAAATGCATTTTTTTAAAAAATTTTCTTTTTAGTTTTTTAACATCAGGATTTAGTGTCCTGAAAAACTTTTTTTTTTTTTTGTCAACCCCCCCCCCCCCTTTTTTTTTTTGGTCTTGTTCGTGATGGCTAAAATATCTCCACTTCCTTTATTTGGAAATGGCCGTGAATATATAGCAGAGCCATATTTTAGCCACTGCACTAGTTAAGTATATCATTGAATTGGCTAATTTGTTTTGGAATATTTATCTTAGCTATTTAATAGCTATCCGATAACAGCAGTGGAATAGGGATACTGTCTGATAGAACAACATGAACACGTGACAAAACAAACTTCAGAACATAGTAAGAATGCCAAGCTAACTGGATAACAGATTCTTCATATTAGCAATTTGCAGGCCTGAGAGACCGACAGTCAAAACCAGCCTCTTGGGATTTGGTGGCGATACTACATAGCACATGGCCTATGCCAGCTCTCTCTCACAGATTGTTGAATGGATGCCACATCATTTATCGCAGAAGAAGTAAGTGTTGTGTCCTCGTAAGGATGACAGAAGATGCTATAGATGCAGTTTTGCATCTATTAGAACTGGTTTTGAAGTCCTGCTATGCAGTGAAGGAATTTAGCGCACTCAAATTCCTCACTGTCTTAGCTTGATAATACGGATCAGGTTTTTTCTCCCAAGTTTCTTCATATTCGCAATCAGCAGAGTTAAATATACAAGAATAATTCTGTCCTCTTTCATGGTGACATTGGTGATAGTATCCACTGGGTAAACTCACTTCACTCCAGTATAAAGTCCTATATAGATTCCTTTGGGGATGTGTAGCATATGATTCACAGTTTGCAATACAAATACCCTGATACATCAGTTATTTACTATTAGTATTTGATTATTATACCATTTTGCAAAGTCTTAAAACCACATTTTAATTAGTGTTGCTTGGAGCAGTTCAGAATATTTTTTTTTTCCTTGAAAGCAGAAGCTCTAATGGGTATAATTTATGCTCTCTTTGCATGCAGCATTTCAATGAGAAGGTTATTACATGGCACATCCCCGTTCAGGTGTTTGTAATAGAGGTATTCTTCAGCCTGCATACTGATGGCCCGGATTTCTGGTAGTCGCAGGAGAAGCTGCCCAAATTTGTCTGTTTGCTGTGGGTAATTACACATTGTGTAGTCCAGCAGAGCAGCATTCACTTGTTCCTGAACACCTTCCACAAGCTGGAAGTTCTCAAGATTTTTGACATCTGAATGATAATAAACAAAAAAAGTAACAACAATTGAGTTGCATTTTAATTCCTGTTTACGAAGGCAGTGTTTCACTAAATGGATGGGGTTGGGGTTTTTTTCCTCCTGACAAAAGCATACTTTACAAGCTGCTGAATATTCAGTGAACCCTTTTGCCAACTTTCCTGGGAAAATGATCACAAAAGAGCTTTAGCGGAGTGTCTTGTTGAAATTCTGCATATACCTCAAATCAATTAGACACCAATGGAGTCTGAGCAAGGTCAGCTCTTTTCATAGCTTACAAAAAGAAAGGTTGAGGATTCCTAAAGTAGAAGACCATAATATATTGCTAGCAAATGAGTCCCAAGAGGAAGCCCTATCTTTAACCTAGTATGTTACACAATTCATACAATTCTGTATTAATTTTTCTGACCCAAGGTGAAATCTGCGTCCAGGGTATGATGTAGTTAATTCTAATAAAAAGTGACAGGGTTCTTGTTTCTGTTTGACATTTTCTAAATGATTCTGAAAGCCTTTGACTTGTCTAGCCTATGTTAATGAACCATCTGGTACACTCCAGTGACTGCCAAAATAATCTTCCCTACTAGAAACTCTCTAAAATATATATTTCACTGACTAATGATCTTTATAAAATGAAATCATTGTCCTTTGGGTGGAATATCAGATAAGAATGGTGCCCTTTAACCTGAACATGTTTTCTGAAATCCAACACTGATTTTTCTTTTTTGGTATTGGATAACAGGAGCATTTACATCAGCAAGGCAGGTACAGTTTGTTCACTCTGCCTCTGTTTGATTATCTTCAGTTCCTATACAGCAAGTTCAAGCTCTGGAAATGCTGGTCAGAAATAAATGCCAGTATATTAACTCCTCATTATTTGCTTCCCTGTGTAAAAATTACTCCGATGGCATCGTCTTTCAACATGTCTGAAGAATGCAGAAGCTATTCTAAAGCTGGCAAATTACAGTGCTGCTATACTGCAGAAAGAGTGATCAAAGTGCTTTTGCCGGGAGAACTTGTTTTGGTTGGTGTTTGATCATTTATAGCGTCAGTAGAGTACTGTACCACAGTTTCTTGTAATGCTAAAGCATGGTACTACTGAGGATAACTATGCTGCTAATTCACTTTGAATAAAGACAAATCTGCTCTTCCTTGGATGTTCTTGGAGCACAGGAGTTGGGGAATTTGGCGGAATTTGGCAGAATTTGGTTCATTGTAAATGCCAGCCTTTGATTGGAGGGGAAATGAGTGTTTTCCTTTGCAAAACAGGAACACGCATTGCTGATGGATTGGGGGACCAGCCTGGGGGGCTGTGTAAATTGGGTCTCACTGCACCTTTTCCTAGAAGTGCTTTAAATAGAGCAAATATTGGTTCCTGCACATAACTGTGTGCTGGAACACGAGGGAAATGGTTGGAGGCAGCAAACATTTTCTTCAGGATGAGAGGATAGGAAGGATGCCAAGGATCCCAATGGCAGCCCAGGGCAGCACACACAGCCTCCAGGGCCTGAGCTCCAGGCTTTGGGCAGGAGCCGTTCTGGGGTGTGCTGGCTGCCGCCTGCGCTTCAGGTTCACTCTTGCATGAGCTGGGGCGAGTGTTTCCTGCTGTGGTTGTTACTGCCTGCCTCTTTCCTGTCCCAGTTTCACTGTGGAAATGAAGCAAGTGGCTCCCGGATTTGTGCTGCTTGTTTGGGAACTGGGGACACGACCTCTGTCCAAATTTTACTAGCTGGCTTAAGGAACTCCCTAGCAATACTTAAACTGACGGCTGTCCCACAAGAATTGTCTGACCTTTGCATTATCCAGAGTGAGGAGAACTGGAAACTTCAAAGCTGCTATGCCTGGTCCCGTAGCTATTCAAACTCATTTATCCAAAGTCTTTTTGCCAGTGTCTCTGGAGATCTTTGGATAATCATGTTTTCATGTATTACACTGGACAATTTCTCACACAAAATATAGCTGTTTATTATTTTACGTACCTATATAAAAATCCCAAGGTATTTTGTAGCCAGTGTAACCTGATTTAAAAATTGGGTGTTCTAAGCATATTTTTATAGAGTTAAGAAAGGAACAGTATCAACTATTACAATTATTTTAAATAGGTTGCTTTCAGATGCAAAATGCAATCATGAATGAAGTGTTAGAACATAAGAAATTCCCACAGAAAACAGGGCCTATGCTGGAGAGTAAACTGTGTTAAACAGCATGACAAAATGTATAATGATTTCAGAATCAGTATTTTTAACTTTTTTCCCTGTTAAAATAACTTTGAACATGAGGAAGTTTTAGAAACTGTTAGCTGATTCAAACCCCTTTAAATTCAAAGGGCATCTTTCTGTTGCTGTCTGTTGTGAATCATACTGTAAGATTAAATTGTGCTGGCTTCTTGGAAAACCAGGTTCATTCTCATTTTTGCTCTCTGTCTAAATGTTACTGCATGGAATATATATTTATTGGCAACATCACAAAATCAATTTTTACAAAGATCAAGAAGAAACAAAATCTGAGAGTTGCAAATTTTCTGTGTTTTCCTGCAGAAGTGGTGAATTCAATGAATGTTTTATAGGGATGCATTCTGTCTTCAGCTGTATTGATATCATACTCCAAGTCAAAAGGAGGCATGGTATTTTATCTATATTATCCGCATATACAGGATCGGTAGCTTCTGGCAGTAGGTGTACCTGTGCATTGTATAAGTGGTCCTATATGCTCATCACCTGCGTGGCCTGGCTGAATTGCATGGAAGTTGCAGAACTACAGAGGAAGAAGGTCTGTGTTGGTTTTTTTTTCTCATCTCAGTGGACAGTTCTTTAAATACTCATATATGGCAAAATAAGCCCTGAAGTCAGATGTAAAAAGAAGTCCAATTAACACTAACAGTAAATAAAAAGTAGTTCTGGGTCTTCTATACCTTATCCAGCCTGAGGAAATACTTTTAATGTATTTCCTCTACACAAATTCTTGATATTTGTAGTCAGGCTCAGTGCTTGTGAACAAGATGTTATTAGTTAACCAGTGAAAACACCTAGAAATTTTCTGACTTGTTTCTATACTGAATCAGAGACTTGTAGTCCAAATGGTTGCAGTTTAGGACATCATTACACAATTAATCTGTGTGTAGATATCTCCAGGACTGCAATCACAGTAGTGGGGATATAGGGGTAACCTGATGACCGGTTATGTATTTTGGAGTGAGTCTCCATGAAGTAACCAAGATTTTTGGATATGACTTGTGATAAGTGCTCGCACATCTTGTAGGCTAACAATAAATGCTGCAGTAAAGCAAACAAGACAAAATGAACAGAGAGAGAGAAGTCGAAGTATATGTGCTGAGACCACTGCGTAAAGCTCTCGTGATATTTTGTATGCTGTTAAAACAGAAGTTTGCCAAACGCAGTTTGCAATATAAATTACGTAGTTATTTTTGAGAGAGAATCAGAAACTCTAGCACTAATAAAGATGAGTAACAACAAATATGTGAATACTAAGTTATTTCCAGTAGCTCCAAGTTCTGCAGGTAGAAAAAGAAATGCTGTACAGTTTTCACTTCTGGTACTTTGTATTTAGCTGATAGTGATACAAATGTTATTAAATAATAACTTTGGTTTGTAAGTAGATGGTTTTCCTGTGCTTTGGGTTTGTTTTTGTTCTCAGTATTTATTATATAACTCTGGCTAAAGCTACGTGATTTAGTTTTCCAAGTATTTCCTTTTTGATAAAGATCCTTTGAATGCTAATGACTTAACTTGGTGAAACATCAAGCAGTGCTGGTGTAAGTCTGCTGAAGGCAGTGGTGTACAACAAGCGTGAAAGCTGCTACTGATGTGTACAGCACAACAGTCTTTTATGCTTTCATATAATTCTTTGTTCCCGTCTGCTTTTTAGAATTAGAAGGTCTCTTATCAATCTTTACATCGGTTAGTAACAATTTAAAGTACACATGTTTAAGCTTAATGCAAGAAATCATTTTCCGAGGTTTAGATGCTTGTAAATTAAATGAGTAGGAACAGGTCCCCCTCTCCCACCCACACACCCTTTAAATCCTAGCAGCTAGAAAAAGTGTTTTGTGTTGCTACAGTAAGTATCAGTCTCTTATCTCTTCTACTTTATTCACTCAGGGACTAATTACCAACTTTTTACATGAAACAGCCTTACTGTGAGCTCACAGTGGGGCGCACATCTTTTTCTATCCTTATTGGAAAGTAAACCCTTAGGTCTTCTGGAATATATTATATGTTTTACAAGAAATAGCAATTGCTTTTCTGTCAAACAAAGAATTTTTGTTCTCTGTAGCTTACTTTTGATGATTAAGACAAAAACAGTATTATAGTGTGTCAGGATCTGCTCTGCAGTCACAGTAAAGGTCTGCCAGTATTCCCAGAAATCCCCCCATTTTGATTATTTTCTACATCTGCTATAAAGCTGTGCATTAAGCTGAAACTGCATACTACATTCAGCCTGAGGAGAGCACTTTTGCATATTTTCCCCAAAAATGGGTCTGGTCTTTAGAGGGGGGAAACATTTAGGTTTCAGAGAGATTTTCTCCCTCTCATATTCCAAACATGAAATACTGAAGATCTGGTGGTCTACTAATCTGTAGAGAGTTTCCCTTGGTCTGGGAATTTTGAAAAGAAAAATGAAACAGAATGAGAGATTTACATTTGAAAAATAGTAACTCCTTAGGAGCAGCGTAAATATTTCCCAAAGGAAGCCAGTTAAATTTTACTGCTCGCATCTTTTATCAGATACTCCTTCTACGTGAAGCAACGAAGAGGTGTGAGCACATGCAGCTCGGCTGCCTCTCTGCATTTTGCACCATTGCAAGTCCTGGTGTTGCAAGGATGAAATAAGATTGTGTTTAGGCTTCTCCATAGAGAGAAATTTCTCACTTTCATAAGGCTGGAAACAGTCTTACAGATACTCAAGGCAATAGGAGTCGATACCAGTCCAGGGTTGAGCTTCCTCACCCTGAATGGGCTGACAAGCCCCATCATTTAAGGACTTTATTAACTCAGCTGGTCCCAAAGCTCAGTCGCTCTTTGGAATGACTGTTAAATATGTAGGTAAAATATGATGTCTTCCAAACTCTAGTGACGGTATTTTGGGCTAGGATGGCCTTCAGGCTCATCCTCTGAAAGGTTTGTCTGTTCTTCCCAGCCAGACTGCATGGCCTGATGAGCAGCATTGCCTCCACTTAGAAATACCCTGTTTTATTAGGGAAAGATACAACTTGCCTCCTCAGCCTGAAGTCAGGGTTTCTGTCAGGGGCTCTGGTGTGAGGCCAATTCCCGTTTGACCTTGAAGATGGAATATGTTAATTCTGATGCAGGTTTTTCCCCCAGAATAGTTCAAAGAAGAGAGATTACCCAGGACAGAGGAGACATTACCAAACCTTCCTCTATTTAAACACAGCTTTTTCCTAGTTTCTTTGCCCACTTTCTGCTAGCCTTGCAAACCCTCTGGGTTACAGGACTTAAAACACAGGTAGATTTTGACATGTGATAGAAATTTTTTTGAGGGAAAGAGTAGTAATGGTTGATAAAGAGCCAATCTCTGAAAATTACCCACAATTCTCCTCCATCGAAACTAATGGCAACAACAGTGGTTCCATATAGCACATCTGTCACGAAGGCAGATGTATGCCGTTCTATAGCTAAGCCTTCTTGACAGACAAAATGCTATAATGAAGGAAGATTTATGGTAAAGATAAGCTCCTTACTGCAAAATTCCCCTCAGTTTTATTACAGTAGGGTTGTGCTGAATATTATTTACTTAGAAGCCAGGGAAACAATTTTTGATAGATGTGTTTGTTAATCAGTGGTAAGGCACTATATTTAGCACTTTCCAAACCTTGAAAAACCTTTACATTGTAACAACAGAAACCACTTTTATTTTCTTGAGACTCCCAAGTCCAAACTGAATGCGTAGAAAACTTTTCCTGTCTTTAGAAGGATTGTTTTTTGGCAGTGGTTAAGCTACCTGTAACAGTGCAATGATCCAACTCTGACTGTTTATTAGGGTCATAAAGTAATTTTCATTTTCAGTTGAACATAGCATCAGATAAAGGGCACATTGTTTTGAAAATCTTGATTCAATTCTTCTATAGCAATGTATTTCATTCACACCTAAGTACTGGGCAAAATTATATATGTTTTAAAGCAAAAATAAGATGCTTATGAGAGAACAGGCTGTAATTCTTAGTCCTAACCCTATTTCTTCCCCTCAGTATTCAATCTTGATGGACCTTTGGTTTGTTTCAGAACAACTCAGACTCAAGTAAAACATATTTTGGTGTTGTTTTATAGTGGTAGGCTTCTTTCTAGTGTTATTTGAAGTATTGAAGCATACGTTTCTATTCTGAAAAGATTTTAAAATTACAGGTTCTTACTCAGAATATAATATCCTGATGTCTATTAAGAGCTATGCTTATTGACTTTCGTGGAGAATTTTATAATAGCTTTTGCTACTGTTAGCTCTGCAACAGAAAGGGGGATATGGGGAAACGAGCTGGATTCTTCTCCTTGTGCAACTGTGAAGTTATTTTACTAAATTTCAGTTGTTTCTTTCCTTGCAGTCCCAGTAAAGACAAAGGTCAAAGCTTAATCTGATCTCTTCAATCTTTGACTGGTGCAATTACTGAGTTATCACTCAGGAAAATAAACCAGCATGACTTGCAACAGCTCAGGCTGAATTTACTGACTCGAAAGTTAAACAAACAAACAAAATCTCCACCCGCTTCTCATCCTGGCACCCCAGGAACCAACATCCTTATTACTTGCAAATGAGGCATATGTGATCCAGTGGTCACTGAAACACAGCAAAACAAGATCCTGCCAGGCCTCTTTGGAGGAAGAGCTGCTCACAAGTCCTGGCCCCATGTCCACAGCCAGCTACACCCTTAAATGAAGTCTAGTATTTCTCACTGAGACTCATGAGGGAAAAGCACGGCCAGGTACAGCCACACAGCCAGGGGTGTGGAGACGCAGATGGGATAGCTAGTTGATGAAACTGTGGCCCAGCCCAGAAGATGCTGGGACAGACTACAGGCATCAAGTCCCAAGCAGTGGTTCCACTGCTGGTGCTTCACCTTAGCCATGCCTAAACTCCAGTACCGCCTGACTTTCTTCCACTTTCTAAAGCTTCCTCCATGCTTGGAGTTATGCCCCTGCTGATGTCCCAGACGTGCTCCTGCTTTGGGTGAGCAATGTGAAGTGTTGCTTGTCTCTTGCTCATCTGGGACTGGAGGGCAGCCTGTCTATTGCCTGAAGGCTTATGCTGTAGGTATTTTAACCCATGCTTAGCGTTCACTGATAGGATTAGGTTCCACATAAGAGAGTAGCTGCTGCTTTCTTCGAAGACACGACAGAGGAACAGGAATTTGAAGAGCACTTGCTCTGTTGTTTCTTCAAGGAAATTCCCAAACACCTGGGGTTTCCCACCATGCCAGAGTGTGGTCTAAGCTATTGCTAGCTACAGGCTGTTCTCAGTGAGGGTGTGCTCCAGCCTTTGGGTTGAAGCTCTGCTGCTGCACTGAAAAAAATAACCCTACATGATTTAAGCCCAAATTTTTAGCCTGCCTTTGTAGGCTGGTGTTGAGGCAACCTGCCTGGGCTGACATGGATTTCTGGTTCGAGGTTTGTTTGTATATTTGACCTAGTGACCACTTAACGTAAACAACAGATTGATCCTAGGAAAAAAGTCTCAATCTAAGTCTCTTTTTTCCAGGAAAAAAATTGTGCAACCACTATCCTGTGGAGCCATGGTCATATCTGTATGCCAGCACACTTTGATAAACTGGGGCAGAAGTGATTTAGCAAAGGTCTCACAGACAAACTGAGAAAGAATATGAGTCAAAACTAATTTTTCCTAACTCCTCATCTAATCCCAGGTTCACATTATATGCCTGGGCTAGAAATGTTTGTTTTCTGAATTTTCAGTTGGAATAAGTATAGATAAGAAAATTAGTACGTTAATTATCATGATATCAGCAGGCTTCAAAATATATATATATATATATATATGCTTAAATGCAGACAAATCTACAGCCATAGTACTAGTTTATATCACACTTACAGTTACTAGAAGACAGTATCACATTTGATAAAAGCAGAAACTAGGCTTCTGATAAGAGTTTAAAAAATTAGAGTAAATACTAAATTTATTGAACCAAATGGTTTTCCCAGTTAATTTCTGAAACATCATTTTAATCTTCAATAGCACATGAACAATACAGGATTGTTGGGTTTTAAGGGAGCTGGCTGTAAACATCTACAATTTGTAGGGTGTGAATAGTTTAAGATGTCATAAATATTTATGAAGTTCCTAGGAGTGGTGGTAGGGACATCATACAAAATCCCTGAAGTTATGAACTAAGGCAGAAAGGGCGTTATATGCAACTTGCAACAATAGATAGTACGGTATAATGTAGAAAGCAGCGAGAAACCATCTATTTAGCTGAGAAGAAACTGTTTAGAAAAAAAGGAATGAAAATTTTGGAAAGATTTGCTTTCATCTAGAAAATATTTGCTCTGCTTTTGCTTAGACATTTGCAACTTTTCTGAATGATTGGATTTATTGCACTCATGAGAAGCTTGCACATAATCTGTCCTATCCCTTTCTATCCCTCTCCTACTAAAGTACTGTTTAAAATAGGAATAATGGACTAGATGAATCTCAGAGGTATTTTTGCAGCTGGAACTACACCAAGGGGTGATATAGTCCTAAAAGAAGAAAAATAAATATTTTCTGGAAAAATATCAAATATAAATTCCTACTGAGGTTAAAACACAGAAGTGCAGTTGCCACTGAAACCCTTTTGAGTAGCAGGCTGTATCCTTTTATAAAGCCCATCTGTCTCTGCAGATTATAAAAAATGCATGATCATAAAAAGCAGTACTCCTTAGGGGAAAAATATTTCTCTGTACTAATCTTGTAGTCACTTTACAAAACAGTTTTTAATCCCAAATTTGCATTTGATTTTCAGTCAGGAACTTTTTGTGGGTTTTGCAAAGTTTTCTTATTCCATTAGAATAAGATATGAGGTACAGTTTGTTCAGGTGGCAAGTCCAGACTATGAATAAACCAACGTTATCATATGAAAGAGAATTAAACAGGCAGATCCAAGTGGGGATATATTAAGCCAAATTTAAGCTCCAGTAGTTGAATTTAGCCTGTACTAGATGTCTGGTTTGCCTCAGGATATGTTCAGCTTTCCAGCTAATCGACTGAGGAAAACTGCCTCAGGTATGATAAAATTTACAAGAGAGCTCAGTCGAATAGCTCTTGTTATAAATACTAGCTTAAAGGCATTCTTCTAGTCTTTGGGATCAGGACTGTATTTGCATTTAATTATTATATTTCAAACTTTTTTTGAACTTTGTTAAAAATATTAGACTAGCCAGTTATATCATTATAGTGGTTTCCAGATAAGGGTAGATCTTCATACCACGTTTTTATTACTTGGTGAATTTTGTTTGTCTTTATCCTTTTGTTTAGATCCAAAGTCCCACAGGAGTAAAAATTATTACAATATATTCTCTTTAAAAGAAGGAAATATAGTTAAGCAAAGATGTTTTAGTGATATGCTGGTCTGAGAGGTACAATACTCTACTATGACTTCCTGTCAACGTAATTGACAGATAATTCAGAGTTTTAAGACTTTTGCACTATTTTGAGAGTAGGCCTAGTGTGAAACAATCAACCAATCATCTTTCAGACATATTGATTTCAAAACCCTATTTTTCCTCTTTTTTGAGACTTGAGGTCATGATTTTACTAGTTTTATGTGGCCATATTTGTGCTAACAGAGTTTTTTTCACTGAACTAAGGTGTATCAGTGGAAGCTGATTCTAGTTTAGAAAGAATGTGAAAAAGATAATCACCTCTGCCTGTGTAAGATATGGGAAGTGGAAATCATTAAAAGAACTATATTCTCATATAATTGTGTTGAAATAATATAAAGCGTTCATTTAATTGCTTAGTGTGGAAAGCACTACAGTAGAACTACAGTAGAAACAAGTAGGTGACTCCTATTAGCCAAACACTGGAATTTTACTATTATTATTTAGAAAAGCTAGACTCTAGTTTGGGCAGTTACAGTTATTTACTATGTAAATGTAACTGCAGACAGCTCACGAGACCATCGATGGTACATTGAAGCCGTTGTCTCTCAGATGCTGTTTCAATTCCTTATCAGATTAGCATTGACAAAAAATTCGCTGGCTTAGATGAAAAGCGCCAATGAGTTTGGTCCCATCATATATGTGAGTGTACCAGTCATCAGATTGTTACCACATCTGGCTGCAACAGCCCGTGAATTTGCTTAAATGCAATGCACCATGCACTGGTGCTCCTCACTGAGTGACAGCAGAGTTGGTGGCTCTGAGACAGGGGTCCTGCCCTGTCCCCCTATCCCCCTGGCTTGGCCCAGGCTGCCGGGCTTCCTGCTAGGTGGTGGAAAAAAGAAACACTTATGTTCTCCTGTACTCTTAGTCTTGCTTTCATGGACAGTAAACACAATGGAGGTAAGTAATTTTCTGCTGCAGTGTTTAAAAGCATATTGTTTCTGACATTGCCTACTGATCTGAGTGGAAGTTGCATATTTCATTTTTTACTGTGGCATATGTCTCCGCTTAGTTGTGGAAGTGGTTTGGCAAACAGGAGTGATAAAAGCCCAAACAGGGACATCTGTAACTACACTGGCACTCTGCAAGTGTCAGTGCTGGCACGCAGGAAACACTGGAGTGGCATCCAGGTGTGTGTCAGGCTTTGGACTCTTTTCCCAAAGATTTTGATGTATATACCACTGTTCTTCATCCTCATTGCTTACACTTTTAAACGTACAAATATGAAAGCTAAAGAAAAGCCCACCTGAACGTCCCTCTGGCAACATGGTCACTCATCAGTTAAACAGATAGGATAGAGAAGTGTGGAATAGACGAAATACTCTTACACCTGCATTTCAAATATGAGGCTCTTAGAAGAGAGTTTTATTTCTCAGCTACCTCTGATTTCTTGGCAAGAAGCCCTGATAAGAATGGACTGGAGGCTCTCAGATAAGGTCATGCCTCAGCACATTTTGAACATTTTGATTGCTCAGTAAGGAACAGCAGACATAAGTTAGGTAAACTCCAGATTTGTGCTCACTGCTCAGCTCACACTCGAATGTTTGGTCAGATATGGATGAGATGTTTCCGTAGACAACATAGTCATAGGTTTAACGTGAGGAGCATGAATTAAGGGGCTCCAGATCCCCATTAGCCTCTGGCCGAAGCTGCCCCTAACACGGTGCCAAAAAGCTCACGTTCCCTGCGCAAGGGCAGAGGTACTTTTTGGTCCCTGGATGCCACATGCCAGATGAAGGAAGCAAGCATGCCTCTGGCACTGCATAGTGTCTGTTGTGCCAGTCTGCAGCGGGGCTCAGGAACACAAGGGAGCTCAGCCTCCTGCAAACCGAGGTTTGTGCTTTTCCTGCCCTGGCCAGCCAGGCTTGCCCCACCGGTGATGTACATGCCCTCAGGGTCCCGGAGATGCTCTGCGGAGTCCCTCGATGCTTTATGGAATTAAACTGTGGATTTTGCATTTATTGCTTAGGATCTGGAAGGATTTTTAATTCTAGATCCACCTCCACCTAAATCAATACTCATTGGATTAACATTGGTTCTAGCTAGATCTCACTGTATTCTTCAAAGCAGAGATGTTTCCCCACCCGTAGGTATTTTTTTACAGGTGGGACTGTGAATTG
The DNA here is from genome assembly GCF_947461875.1 of Haliaeetus albicilla. NCBI lineage: Eukaryota > Metazoa > Chordata > Aves > Accipitriformes > Accipitridae > Haliaeetus > Haliaeetus albicilla. Next base: position 25,754,394 of record NC_091490.1, on the reverse strand, counting down.
CTGTTTTGAATGGAAAAATATGGTAAAAGTTATATGAGTTAGTACTATGAAAATTGTAAAAGCAATTTGGATTTCTTACTTTAAAAGTTAATTTTCCTGAAAGTTATGTCGAGGCCAAGAAATAGTGCTTTCCTGTAAACTTGCGACCATGGCAGGCAGTGGGATGTGTATTTGGCAGGATACAATTCATGTAAGTACACATGTGCATCCTTGTGCTTTAGTTTCATGGAAATGCATAGGCCTTCCAATCTAAGGTATTCAGCAACAAACAGTGCATTTATAGCTGTAATTTACCATAATCTCAAAATGCCAAAGTAAGCACTAACTCCTGCAGCAGAGCTGTCCTCCTGCCCTGCAGGGACTCCTACCCAATTGCTGGAGAAATGGCCTGAAATGCCAAATGGCCTGGACATGTTCAAGGCAATATACTCACATCTTTACTGTTGTTCTTGCCTTTCCTCATTTACATTCACTAATTGGAAGTTAATGTGTTCCCAGAGGCAAAGTATATTTAAACCAAAAATTTTACTATTTTTTCCAAACTGTGTGTCAAAAAGCAACTCAGTCCTTCTCCTAAAGCACAATCCTAGGAGTACCTCTGAGTCTGCGGTAACACTGTAGTACCTCTTTCATCTCTGTTCTATCTGTGTGTTTAGTACAAAGATTATTGGTCTGTTCACCTTAATCAAAGTCATCTTACTTTGACTAGTAAGATATAGACTAGTTCAACAAAGATTAACACAATTCTTACCACTTCTGTCCAACCAAGCCTAATGAGCTTACTGTTAAGTACAGCCCAGCAATACTTTATTTGATACTAATTTCCTGTCAGGTTCAGGTTTAAAAAAAATTACACAGATCACAGCACAGAAAATACAAATCAAGCCTGACACCTGGAAAAAAAAAAAAAATCACATATTGGAAAAACTTGACATAGAATCCAGTGGTGTCAAAAATCCTAGATATTTGTTGTTTCAAATTCAGACATTCTTCATTTAGACCAAAATAACAGATATTTATAGTGTACCTTACTGCTGGTGACTATTTAACAGCAAGGTGCTCTCACAGCATGGTACTCTTTATGTGCACAGTAACGAAAGTTCGCTATTGATTTTTCTGTAGCTGCTTGTAACTATTATAGTTGATACATCAATAGAAAAGGAAAGCACAATGTTTCACAGGAGGCAGAAAATCAGAGAGTACATGATGCTGTGACAGTAAATCATGGCATAATCTCAAGAATTGATAGATGGTTACTGCTAACTTGAAACCCATGGCTTTCTCTGAAAAGACTAGCCTATAATCGCCCAATATGTTCTAACAGACTGACTGCCCATAATAGTGGTAAAGGACACAACACAATGTTTCATCTTCAAAATAATGGTTTCCACGAGCTGGGTTGTTTTGTTGTGGTGGAATTCGTTTTGTGTGTTACTGCAGAAGGAGGGAGAAAGAGTGGTTTGAATGCCATTTAGACTAAAACTTAAAGGTTGTTGGAATTTTTTCCCCCCCCAGAAAAGAGCACAGAAGGTTTTTGTTAAAAAAAAAAAACAAAAAAAAACCCAGAGGAAGAGAAGTTGTCATTAATTTTTAACTTGCAAAAGTCTGCAGTTAGTTGAAAAGGAAACACAAAAGAGCTGATTATTCTTGAGATCAAAATATTGGAGCTATTTTGTCAAGAAAGGCAAATGCAGAGAAAATACATTTACCATGGCTGTTTCCAGCTCCACGGCATCCTGAAAGGGAGCCAAAGGCACGTAAGTAATTGAAAGCTCTTTTAAGTGTCTGCGTTTCTCTGCTGTGTTTTTGAGGGGCACAATGATCTCTGAATTTTACAGTATGCCTAGTGAGTTTTTAACAGGAATGTTCTTAATTGCTTTGTTCCCTCTTTACTCCCTGGCTTATCTCTGGTAGTTTTATCTATAGAAAGGGAGGAAGAAACACAGGTAAGAGCTGGCCAGCTGGAGCACAGTGTGCAGTCTAGATGACACTGCTTCCACAGTAACCTCATAGCAATGTTCCTCTCTGAAAGAGTATTTTCAGTGTGCAGGGTGGTTTTCCAGCACTTCAGGGGATGTGAGTCTGATACCTGTCCTGTTCAACCTTGCTGGTGACTCCATTCTCTAAAGCCAAATGTCTCTCAGAAGAGATGGACTTAGACAAGAGGAAAGGACTTTCCCAAACTACCACTCATCCACCCTGCTCAGACTGGGCTTGTAGAACAGTCTGGCATCATTTATTCAGCTTAGGCTATGGGTTTTCCCCCAGTGAAAGACTGGATAGCGTTGTCTGTCTTGTCCTGAGCAGTCCACTGGTCTCTACTACAATTTTTGGTGTTGGGAGAGAGGAAAGATGCTGTTGCAGTGGCATTCCCCATTCTGATGTTGAAGTCTTTCTCTTTCTTGAGATGAGACTTTCCTTCACCTGGCAAGCAGAGGTGCTGTGCAATATGTTTATAATACACATCAAACCCTCCCAGTACCCATCTCCAGATGATGTTTAAATGTAGGATTTTCCTCATTAATCTTTGACTAATCTTATAAAGAAGAAGTTTTAAAATATCCTTAGGAGGACGGCCATGTGCAGATTAAACTTTTGCAAGCCACATGGACTGTTTTGGGGCTTACTCTTTCAGTTTGTCCCACACTCGATGGCTCTGCAGAGGACCAGAACAATACAAGGAACCCCAGCTCTAAGAGGTTCATCCAATCTTGGTAGCAGCTTTGCCAGAGCCTAAGGAGTTGCTGTTTCCACCCCCCTCCCCTTTCCTGCCAGCAGAAGTCATTGGTACACACTCTAAGCCACAAGCTTGGGAAAGTGTTTCTGCCCAGTCCCCTTCTGCCTCCCAATTCATGATCACAGCTGTGTCCAAAGCTGGGTCATAAAGCTTGTTTCTGAATTTTCCTTCATTGTTTCTTTCCTGTTTGCTTCTATTTCCTCCCTCTCCACCTCTGGCTTGGCTTTGGTCACAGTTCCACGGTTTCTCTCCTTCCTGGCCTTTTCCCCCTGTTTTCTTGACTCATTTCCTATTCTCAAGCCCTCCAGTGTCTCTCTATTCCTCTGATCCACATCACTGCTGTCCCTCGTTTTCATCAACCTCTCCTGGCTCCTGCTCTGCCCAGATATCCGCTTCTCTGCCACTCTTCTCCCATCACTCTTGCACATTCTTTCTTTCCCCCCTGGCCTCCTGTTTAATTCTCCTGCTATTTCTTTTCATAGTTTCTTTACAGTATTTCACCTCTCTGTTTTAACTCCCTCAGAGAAAGCCATTGCTTTTGTTTCTCTTCCAGTGTCCAAACCTGCACAAGCAGCAAAGGGATAAGAGAAAGAGGGAATTTGGCATAACGTACAGTGCATCTCCAGTAACTGGCTGACAGTCACCCATATATACACTTTCAGGTAAGAGCCTCTGCAATGTGTGTTTTTAACTAGAAACACATGAGAAGCAGTTTTGGTTTTAGTCTATACATTCTGGTATAAAAAGTATTTAACAAGTTGTCTGTTACAACTGCAAAGTGAATTTAGCCATTATATTCCTTTAGCATGTTCCTCATTCAGTGAAGCATTTAAGCGCATGTTCAAATTAAAACTATATGGTGGTCTTACTGGCTCCAAGATTAAGGATATTAATTCATTTATCTATACCTTAATATATAGCCATTTATTCCAATGCGATGCTGGGAAACTTGGCTAACAAAAGCAACCGCTGATGTTAAACTCTTCTGCCAACAGCAGCTAAAAAAATTCTATAATAATCCCATATTTCCTCTGTTACATATATAATACATTCAAACTTGTACCTTAAACACCAAAAATATATATTAAAAATGGGAGAGAAATTGTAAAAGTATTCCAAAAGTAGAGACACATGTAAATGTGGGTTATGTGCAGGTAATTTTTCCCCCCTTACAGGAGCTGTTAGAGTATTCTGTAAACATATTAGAGAGGGAAAAAGTGCAGAGCACACTGATTGGGTTATTCTGAAATCCCCACTGTCTCCACACAAAAGCAGCAGTACAGAATACAAATATTGCTTGATACCCATGTTTCTAATTACTTGCAAGATTTGTATCTAACAAATATATGACCTAATTTTCTCTCAAGCATCTAATCCTATTGTTATTTCAAAACCTTCTGAAATATGCATTTTAGAAAAAAACAGCATGAAAAGTACTTGCTGAAGAGGGTTAATCTTTTTCTTCATCGCTTGCAGCTGTCAGACAAGCAGACAGCATAAACCAGTAATGATCAGATTGGATCAAATTCATGCCTCAGATAATGCTATTGTACTCAACAGTTACACAAGAGATGTATTTGTAACATCCATTGCATTTGGTGAAATAAAACCAGGACAAATCAACAGTGATTATTAAATTTCCTCTATAATTTAGTGAAGTTTATTTAAAAAACTCAATCAGCCATGAAATAGAAGGCTACCTCTGGAATTCCTGCAAGAATTTTATCATTGATGACTCCTACACTGAGGGCTGAGATGAATGATTACAGATTTAGTTATTTAAAATATTGGTTTAATTCTTAACTATACCTTATAACTTATAGCATTTGTATTTTATTCCTTTTATATTATGTGGGTTTTTTTCACAAAAATAATTGATTGGAGATTTCATTAAGATAGATACCTGTAAGATAGACGCTGTCCTACTTACTTTCATACTGACTACACGATGCGTGGAATCTACATGGGAGGCTGGACTAAAACCTGTCAGCTCACTGAAAAAGCGTTCTGAGAAAATGGTTGTTTATCAAAGTCGTCACTCCATACATCATCATTTAGCATCTGTAAGAAATTTAAGGACTGATTTTTAATTGTTTGGCTTTGCTATGGCTTTTGACAGGAAAAATGAAGGGAATGTGTCTTTGCTTTTCTTTCTCTATAGAGTAATCAGAAAAAGCAGAGAAATAAAAGAACAGGGCACAAGAAAATCCACTTTGTCCTGCATGTGCTAAAATGCTAAAATTGACTTCTAAAAATAGCTTCTCAATAAGCGAATTTTCAATTTTTTTGCAGAGTTTTAGATCCTAATATGAAAATACAGCAAGGAACTGCTTTCATGTTGAGTAATTTGTAAGGGAAAGGATCACATTTTCTCAAAACTTAATACAGATACTTTAAATCAGATTCCTTTTAACAATGGTCTTTGTTATGGTATCTGTAGATATTTCAAACAACATTGTTTCAATTTGGTTGTACCTTACATGGTATCTTTAATACTCTGTATTTCACCACTGTTTAAAAAGATAGGTAACTATTGTTTTCACTTATTGGATAGGGTAGCTGAGATATCATTTAAGAGACTTCAAAGCTCCATAGTCAGTAATGGAGTCAGAAGCAGAATTAGAGACAAGAGGGTTGATTTCTCTGTTGGGCAATGCTGGCTCCATGAAAGGAGAACGTCCCTCATGAGACGATTCTGAAATGAGGTTTCGCCCGTATTCATTTGCTTTACTTTCCCAGAGGATTAAAGTAGAAAAGTGGAATAGCTCTTCTAGTGGCAGAGTGGAGAAGCCTGGCTGCTTTGCTTGAGACCCAGAGAAGACTTAAATGTTCCAGGAGCAGACTAGCTATTTAACTGTTCTCCTGGCCCTCATCATCATTAATAAGAGATTTATCCCTAGTTTCCAAGGCAATGTGGGACATGCAGCAGCAAGAGACTATGTCAGATTGCTGACAACTGCTCACGATAGGAGTTATCAAATTCAAACTTGACAAATGGAGAAAAGTTTGTAAAAACTGTGAAATTAGGAGACTCATGATAAATTTAAACTTCTTGCCTATGAAACTTACTGTTACTGATTTGGGGACAAGAAAGCACCCATGTAATCATCATCATTACCTCCTTCAGCCTTCTGTTCAATGCAAACCATAGATCTCCATCCAGCAGTTGGACATCAAGTCTATAACTTTTGATTGAGCTGTATGATAATATAAAGAAGTGGTCATCTTGATTTCAGATTTCAAGAAACAGAGTCTCCATTATACCCAAAGATGAGTTCTTCCAAAAGACAGTAATCTTCACCTTTAAATTTGTCTATTTCTAATATAATTAATCCCAAACTAATATTATATAGCTAATCCTGGACATGTGTTCTCACTGACTTCCATGGCATATGCACAGGAGCCATTGCTTACTAGATTAAACTTTTAACAAATACCACATTGCCTCATCATATTACATCTCAATTACCACAGCATTTCTTCCTTTGGCCTTGGCAAATGGTGCTGCCAAGATGCCCTTCCTAGCTCATAGCTTCCCTATCTTTTTGCATCTTCCCTTTTCCCTGCTACATCAGACATAAATTCTGTTTGCTTTCAAGGTCTTGTAGCTGTTCCTTCCTTATCTATCATCAGTCATTCAGCATCACGAGGTCATCTCTTGCTTCTGACTTGCCTGCAATGCCATCTCTGTTTCCCACTCGCCACCTTTCCAGACCAAGTACTTTTCTGCTTTCTCCGCTCTGCTTCTCATGCTTAATATGCCAGATCCATTTATCCACCTTCTTCATATTCCCTCTCAAAACTTTTTCCTGTGACATCTGAGACAAGCCTGGGCTGTAGGTGTGATGGAATTGTGCCTGTCATCCTTGCACTGTCTGCCAGTCAACACCAGTTCATCATCACGTATGTAGATTGTATACTTTAAAGGAGCATTTTAAAATATCACTTGCCATTAAGGATTCCTAATTATAAAATTAGGAAATGTTACTATTAATAAGTTTGTCACAGTGAAAGGATCGTCTAGCTAGATGTCTTATTCTACATTCTCTGGTTTCATTCCCAGCCTATCTGCAGGCGAGACGTTAATTTCAAAAAGTCTATGAAATACTGTTAGTACAGCAAAAAATAATCAAGAATCCAAAGGGGCAAATATTTTGTCAGAAATTAGTATGTGGAAAAACATACTTAAATAAATCCTGGTTTTATCTATTAGTCAGCTGTCAGCTAATAATAAATTATATTCAGTCCCTCCCTTGTTATAAATACATATTGATTAGTTTTAAACTCTGAACTTCAGAATGAGTTATATCTGGTCATTGCTAAACTGCTCTCTTCACTAAGAAAAAAAATCCCCAACACCTATTATACTGCATTTAATTAAGACAAGCATCAGCTTTATGTACCATTATTTGCTTCTGCCAAGTCTCTATGGGTATAAATATTGAGCAGTCACATCTCCTGAATACTAATCGATCCTTCCTGAACTCCAAATGATTACATAAAGTTTAGGAAATGTTTCTTTGCCAGTATTATCCTCCAATGCTTACTGTAGTTAGACATTAGGGTTGAGATACGAGCCTGGATTTGACAAGTGTGCAGTAAGTATTTTTCTAAATTCAGATGTAATGTGGGGAAGCCTGAAAGCCCCAGCTGAATGCTAATTTTACAGAACCCCTCGACTGCTCCCTTACTGGTGTTTACCCGGTGCAATCTTAGCAGTACACTTGGTAACAGAATGGAGAAATATAAGAAAACTGCCAATGGATTTAATAAAACAACTTCATAATAACAGCCCAGTTATACATGTGTATTATAAATAACTTATATAGAAAAAAAAAAGGTGTAAAAGTAGCTGTATATTTACAAACTACCAAAAGTAAAAAAGGCTAGAGTGACCACTTTGAAGAAGACTGCGTTAAACCCTAGGTACTGTTTGTCGCTGCAAGTAAGAAGTGAACACATTTGTGATGACAAGTCTGTCCCTGTAGAAGTGCTCCATTACTGGCTTGCGTTGGCTTGCCCAGGAAGACCGTCATGTGATACTTTTTGCTTCACATTCACAGCACCTACTTCAGATCCTGGCACTGAAGGTGCTTTGTGAAGACAAAGTGTTATCTCTGAGCTTCTTGGTATCCTGCCAAAGAACCACCAGGCCTATTTTACAGGGAGGAGAACAGAGTCCCTGAAAACTACAAATGGCTCACACCTACCTGATGAGAGCATGAGAATGGCTGTGCTGGCACTCTGGATCCTCTAGACCACTGTCCCGTCTTTGACAGTGATCAGGAGCAGATGCCCTAGGGAACAGTGTAAGAAGAAGAAAAGCATGGAGCGATACCTCCTAGGCGCAGTCGCTCAGGGTCCAACAGCTGGAGGTTAGCAACAGCCAGAAGCAGCGGGTTTTGTATTTCATAGCTTTCAATGGATTTTCCTTCTGTTAAGTTCTCCAGGTGACTTTGGTAACCACAAAAACTTTCAGCATCCTCTACATCTTGGAGCAAGGAGTGCCAGAGCTGGGTAATATGCTGTGTTGAAGAATGAATTCTTGTGTTTTGAGCCAGTCACCTGCTAGTTTAGTTTTGTTCTGCTACTAAAATATCAGAATGATGAGAGGAAGAAGCAGCAGCTTTTTGGCTAATTCTTGTTCTTAGTAAGTTCCCATGTTCCGTGGACTGTGCTTTGAAAAGCTAGTGCAGTCTTATTAAACAGAGTGTAAAAGGCAGATCTGTATTTGTTGAAGGTATAATGTGATTATTAGGAAAGCTGCAATAAGTATCTACATGCCAAAATTTGCTAGGTTGTGCCTTTATGTCTCTATTATACTTAGGTGTCTATAATCCTGTATTAATTGGTTCTTGTCTAATTTTCTGGTCTTGTTTCCTGTTTTCCTTTAGGTCTGATAAAATCTCCTGCCTCACTAATTCCTTCATTTCATTCTCCTATTCTTTTTGTTTGTGTGCCCTTAAGCTTCATAAGTACTACAAAAATTTAATCAATATTCTTTGTTATATTACTTCCAGTTGATGCTTATACATTTATTTCCCTACCTGCATACATGATATCCCAAGTTAAACCCTCAGCAAAACTGTGGAAGTGAAAATATGTACAGCCCCATGTTTTGTCTTTCTTTGCTGCTGCATTTTTTCTTATCTTTTCTGTATATTTAGATTGCAAGCTCACTGAGGCAGAGATTCTAGCTAGTCTGTAAATCTAATAACCAATAATGTTACATAAAGTATATTAAAAACTGCAATAGCTAATTTAATTTTTTTTTCAGCTCCAGAATGTTGCATAACTGCATTGATGTAAGTTACTGCAACCAGGTGAAATGGAGCACAGGCAGGCTTTGTGTTGCTTCTCTTTGGGAGCACGTTCTCAGGAAGCTCCCTCTAGTCCTGTGAGCGGTGAGGGTAGAGTCTGCCTCAAAAATGCTTCATTTCAGCCTGTTTCATCTGCATGAAGATCTTAACAGGCACGTTTCTCTCCAAAAAGTGCAAATGGTGGAGCGCTGTACCTCCAATGCCTCCTCCCATCTCAGCAATGACACTTCAGGGAGACTAAAAGCAATGAAAGATTCATTTGCTAATATTCCTCTTATTTAATAGAAATGGGAGTGGAGTGTTGCAGATCTGGATGGATTTCTGCTGAACCCTTAAGTAAGGCTGTGGTTTGTTTGAAAACTGAGTTCTTTTTTTGTTTGGTTGTTTTTTTGTTGCTGTTTAAGCAAGAGCCCATTGTTTGCCATCCACAGCGATTAAATGTTTACCATTTCTACAGGACCCTCTTGTCTCATGTTAAGTGAGATGTGAGATCAATAGTGGCTCTGCAATTATTTGTCCATTGATAAAGCCTTCATTTCTTAAATGAAGTACATTTATCTGTGTCCTGACAATGATAAGGGAGCAGTACCAGTCAGCTGCTGCCTAGTCTAGCATTTAGCTCCACAGGCAGACAAGTGCCTGGACATGGGTCAAATGATGTCTAACTTTCTTCCTATTGGCATTTCACTTTACAAACTGCTCTGATGGAAGGTTTGACAAATCATCCTTGCTGAGTTCAGATAATAAAAACTAGCAGGACAAATGGGAAGTTTTGGTAAAGAGGAAACAATGGCTGATTTCAGGTTAAGTGACCAGTCTGTAAAGCTGCTGGATGGCAAAATGAAGAGATTTCTTGTGTCAGAAGATGATAGAAAGCATCCCATGTAAGGCATTCATTTGGTTCTTCAAGCATCAGTTAGATTTACTCATTTAGCAAATTTAATTGTTGAAAACTTGGTCTGAACTTTATTCTGTGATAGGAAGCAAATCGAAGAAACAGTGAGACAAATTTTGGCTCCAGTGAAAACAGTGTGAAATTCTCTTTGGCTTTAGCGAGGCCAAGATTTCACCCCAGTGGAGCATGCCAATCCATTTCAGCCCCAGAATTAGAGAATTCAACAGCACATGTGGGGTGAGGTTTGGCTTTTGTGTTTTGTTTGCTTGTTTTTTAATTTCAAATTCTGATTTATGACAAAGAAAGAAGGGGGTTTCCAAACTAATGTCAAATTTGGTAGTGAAAATTCAAAGAGGCTGATAAACTGACACATTTGCTTTTTCTATTTGTAGTGTATCTTGATTCAAACCAGCAACTATTAAAGACAAAGAGACCATTTGTATTTATTTTGGGTTTATTTTTTGATAGTGTACTGTGTAGTATACTGATTATACGCTATAGAAAAATTAGGTGTATTATTACTCTGCAATTCAAGTAATGAAATTACATTATCATCAATGTGGCTAGCTTTGGGAAAGCCAGATAGGTTTATTCTCATGTAGTAGTAAGTTTGATAAACAGTTACACAACTATGTGAACAGCATCTTTCTCAGATGTGCTCTTTCCATGTTTTGGACATGAGTTCATAAAGTAGTGTTAAAAGTGGTTTAACACTCAGGTCTGTCAAAGATTTCTTTATTCTTTCCCAGTTTTGCAATGTGTGCCTGGCCACTAACTTTCTGTCAACTGTGTGATTACAGTTGCTGAATTGTCATGGCTCTGCCTTGGTTCTTTTTTGCCTGAAAGAAACCTGTCAAATGCAACTACTGTCAAGAAAACCCAGGTTTGCTTATCTCTTGAGCTACTGATTTTTTTTATCAACATATCTTCAGATTGTGGAAGAAAAATTGGCTGATATACCTGAGTTAAATTGTGGTTTGGTGTGTTGATTATCTTCACTCCCTTTAGTTGAAATTAAGGGGACAATACCTCTATATGTGACAACACAGGAATGATGCCCCAGAAAACAGGCTTGTTTTGGGGTTTGCAAATATGATGTAAACCTCAGTCAAAGAAAGGTTGGCAAGGATAATTGCTATCAACTGGTGTCCTGATTTACTTCAAAGCAAGCTAATAGCTCAAGATAATTGAAATGGAGATTGATAACAGAAATTGCTATTTCTAGGCCACCTAAACAGAAGACTTCTTTCAAATAAATCATGCTGGCAGATGGATTGCTTCTTTGCAATAAAAATGCTTTGGCTTCAGAAGTCCAGCTCATCTTCAAATAAAACATTCAATCAGCATCTAGTTTATCATTTGCGTCAAAGACAGATGTTGGCACAGAATTCAGACATGGCCATCAGAGATCAAGTAGGGGAAGAAGTGACTAGAAGATGGCTTAGCATTTATACCAGGTTACACAACCAAAACTGTGAAGGGCAATTTTGACCACAAGACCTGTTTCTATTTGCTTTATTGTGATCTCAGGTGTCAATTAGACTGGTCGATTTGCGTAATGCTGTTCTGGTGTGCAGTGAGAGAGGAAAGCAACATACATTTGTTTATGTGTAGTGAGGAGGTACACAGCAAGGGAATTGCCACAGAGGACTGACTCATGGAAAGACTGTGATTCTTGAGGAGAACCCTGATGGATGATCAGAGTAATGTGATGGAATTTAAATTTAGTTTGAACTTCCTATGTCTTGACAGAGTAATTGACTGATGGAGCAGTGATGCTGTGAAAGAAGGGGTCTCTGCTGGTGCTTTAATGTCCTTATGAGTCAAGGCTCTTTTTAATTGAAAATACAGCTGAGTCTGAAGCACGCACAAGATGGTGATCTCCAGTGTGATTGTGGTGATTGTGCTGGTTGTAAGGACCGATTTGTTCTCTGACTTTTTAACTCATGGGAGCACAAGAGCTGAAGGAGTGATTCAGCTGAACTGGTTATCTGCTGAGAACCACAGTCCAGGTGTGAGGGACTTGCTTCTCCAGAGATTGGCAGTGACTGGATTGAAGGATGGCATGAGGAACCACTGAGGGTAGACCGACAGAAAATCACTGAAGTGTGAAGATCCATGGATGTGAAAGAAGACTTTTATGTACAGAGAGGTAAGAATTACCTAGCTGTAAAGACATTTGCTTTTTATAACTGATAGAGGGAATTTAAAAGTTACATAACTTTACATATATTAATACTATATAGAACTAAAGTAAAGAGATGTCACACTTATGAAACTAGTTCCCAAACTATTCTGGTTTATTGAATAATTGCTGAGTCAACTGTACCAATATATACTTGCAGTGTTGGTCAGATGAGCCCAGACAGACTAGATGGCCCACTGGAGAAAGGAGCTGAGCTCCTGCACCTGGGTGTATCACTCAGCGGAGTGGGTATATGCAGTTTGACTGCATCCAGAGTTGTGCATTGCTAGCCGCAAAGGCTACAATAAATATGCATCTGTCTAAGTTTCAACAGCGTCTTCTTTAATGCTACCGTCAATCAAAAGCATTTTCCTGTATAAACCCTTTGGAACCTTTGACAAGTAGGTAACGAACAATTACCTCTCTCGTTTAAAATCTAGCAAGCAAAACCGATATGATTTAATTGTGTTTTGAAACATAATTGTAAGTACTTTGGGTTTTGAACATTATTTTGCTGTTAATTTACAAAGATAATAACTTCTGAAATGTTAGGAAAAAAGGCAGAGACAAAGTTCTTTGCCCTGAAGGAGATTGCCATCTTGTGAAGAGACAGAAAATACGGTACAGCCATGAATAACAAACAGCTTTACAAGGCAGCTTGGTATCTGTACAGCTATAAAAAACAAACAGCTTCTTCTCAATAAATTAATTCTGTGGATTATTGACTTTGCATTGCCTTTGAGAGGCTTTATATTAGACATTTATTTTTCAACCAAGCACTATATTAAAGAACAATAGCATAAGGTTTTATTAGTTTGGTTAACACTGTGGCATGAACCTCCTTAGAAATGTAAAAAGGCTGGTATGTCTTGAAGTGCTTTTTATTCCATTAAACATTACAGGGCCAGATTTTCAACAAGAGCCAGCTGAGGTTTTTGAAATATTTTTTTGATTAAGTGATATATTTTGGCATTATGACCAGTTTTCTGTTGAGATGCCTAAGAGATGTAGATATGTGCCAAATGCACCTAGATACTTAGGTACAGTAATTGCTCCCAGTTATTTATGTAGAATTTGATGCTCAGCTAGTTTTGACAGCCCTGCTGAATGCCTACCAGTGTTGTTAGGCAGTTCAATGTCTTCAAAAACCTGACTCACTTTTAGGATGTGAGGTGTCTTATTAACTTCAGCCAGACGATTCGTTCATACTTTTGGGCACAAACTTAAGTACTTAGCTGGAAAGGGTGTCTGTGTTTTTCATTTCAGTTTTGTCATCATTCTCATTAAATATTTGCCTCAGTCCTGTGGGTCAAGTGGTAACATCTTTACATTTTACTCTTTGTAGAATAACATCTTGCTTTGACTATTAGCAAATGGAATTATGCAATATGCTAAATAATGAACTAATCGGTTTCAAAAGTATTGAACCTTTCTTAGCTACTTTGCTTTTATATGCAAATGATGTGACTACAAGGCTCCTAACAGCAGCAGAATTAGCTCTTTTTATGGTAGCATAAATGAGAGAAAAGACTGGATAACCTGGCTCGGTACAAGCTTGCAAAGTATTTCTGCCCAACTGCTTCAGAAGTTGAGCCACTACCTGGCAGAACTAGAAGAGCTAACGGTGTAAGAATGATTCTTAAATCAATGCAAAGTGCTAGAATTGCCGATGAAAGTGATCAAACAAAAAGGCCACCTAAATGTGAGAATTTTCCAAATGCACTTCACTTATTCAGCTAATTTAAAATATCACTGAACTGAGATGAATTCTCTAAATATTTTATCAGAGGAAAGCTACAGGCTCTTTAGATGTTTCTGTGCCACTGTCTAATGACTGAAAAACCTAATTATTAGGAATTAGGAAATCTGAATTCTTGTTATTCATCAGATTAATTCAGAAAACATAATTTCTGCAACAGATGGCTGGCTTCTCCTTCTCTGAATCTAAGACGTGGAAAGCAACGAAGCCCTGAATACAAAATGTTAATAGTTACCAGGGAAATCCATCATCTCTTCCTAGAATTCAGAATGTACATACTTCATAACAGTCAATTCTGTTAGCATCATTCTAATTTTTTAAATAATTCTTATTTTTTTCTACATGTTCTGTATCCTATACCTCTGAAGTATTGATCTTTTATGCTCCCTATAGTTAAAGAGAGCTTCATCTAAAATTTTCCAAAGCAGGTTCAAATTCTGTAAACACCACATGGAGGGACATATTTGAGACAGTAAACGATGCTTTACAGTGTAAACCAAACTGTTCCTTTTAGTCTAATTGCAATTGTATTATAATAATTTATTTGTAGAATTTTATTCCTTTACAGAAGATTTTTTTAAAAACTGAAAATTAAAGACAGACATTACTAAATGTCACCACTGCTGGTATTTCTTTCATTGTTGTGCTTGGCTCAACTGTACACTCTCTTTGTAGACAAAATACCTTTTGAGTAAAACAGGAGTTTTGGCTATGGAGGTATGGCTGGGTCTGACCTTATTTATGTTTTAAAGTCTCTCCTTTCAACTGTCTGCCAGTAAATAAAAATTCACTTGGCCAAAGTTTATTTAGACCAGCTTTATTAAGTCAACAAAGTGCAAACCTGAAACAGAGGACAGGCAGAAAAATCTGTTCCTATGAAGTCAATAGGAATCCATCTCCCTAAGCCCTTTTTTATTCCTGGCACTGGTGATTTTTCTTGACTGATTCATTGGAGGGCACTGGTTTAACTAATTTGTCTTGCACAGGTATCTTTCCCATTCTGTGTCCTCTCTACTAGTACAAAACAATCTTCCCTTTAAAGGTTATTTCCTAGCCTGATCTGTCATGTAGCTATTATCATTAATTTGCACTTTAAGACTTCCTTTCACTTTTTAAAAACTATGAGATACTTTCCTGTATTATGGGTTACGATGTGACAGCCATCATATGCAAAGAAGATTGTTTATACTTACCACAGATGCCTTTGAAAAAGAGGGATATTTTAACCATATCCCCACTCCATCTGCTTTACATAACTATATTCAATATCATAGAAAAACATGGCAATCTGTATTTTCCACTGTTCTCTAGAATTTCTAATAGAATTTTATCCTTCTTCTGGAATATTCAGAAATCACATAGAGAAATACAGAAAGCTTGTAATACTCCATTAAATTCCATAGGTTTTAAGAGTAATTTGCATAGAAACCCACTTTTAATCCTTATACATAATTTCCTGCAAGTGATAATTGAAAAATAATCCTCAGATTACTGTGAACCTCATTAAATATATTTCAAAATCATGTTTTGGGGGAAAAATTAAGAAAAGCAAAATATTTTCAATGTTTTTAGAAAAAAATAATAACACTATTAAGCATGAAGAGTAGAGTGTACCTACCTAAACTAAACAGCACCAGGAATTTGAGGCATACAAATTCTCGTAGATCAAACTGCAGGGAACGAAGCTTTGCTACTAGTTCTTGTGCATGGCTCATAAGATTGTTGAGGGTGGCTCCAGCTTGGGATGCTATTATGGAATAATCCACCTGTAAAAGAGAATTGTATTTCTGTCTGGTTGTCACACCTGCAGAACCACTTTAGGATGTTTCAAGCAATCACATATAACCAGGATACTCCTGGATAAAAGAATCACTCTCAATTTAGTGATGTGATCAAGTCAAGATGATTTTATATATAAACTTATTTTAGGACAATGGTATATATTGAAAATATCATTAAACTATGTATCTTAATGGTATGTCACATCAATGTGAATGCTGGTTTGTCTGTATTAGCTTTTTTAGAAGCTTTATATACGGCAGCTGCTTATGACACTGGTAGCTATTCCCCTGTCCCTGTATCAGTTTGTTTTATTCATTTGGTGTCTCTTGTTCTTATTGTAATTTTATGATCCTGCGAAGAAAGACTGATGAAGTGAGCTTTGCGTCTACACAGGGTGTATTAGTCCAGAGGGACACAACGGTATTCAAGGGAAACGGTCCAGTGTCCATAACTTGGCCAGAAACATCTATACAAGCCCAGAAATGTTGGTGTATTCCCACAGGAAAGAGAGGTATTGTGTGGGTGGTTTCTGTTCTCCTTAGCTACACAAAATCCTGGTATTTGTTGGACTTGGTTCCAACGGACTTGTTCTGGTGAGTCCTCTACCGCTTGCGAAGGAGGAGTAGGCAGGTGTGTGACACAGGCCTGCTGCACTTGCATTTTCCCGAGCAGCAACCGCAGGGCACAAAACTACTTTCTCTGGGACATAGAAAAAAGCTGGACTGCTCTGGGGGGTCTGCTGCCCTCGTGGTGCCCCTTTGTTCTCGGGGGAGGCTGACATGTCTATGAGCTTTCCGAAGTGACACTTGTATATAGAGAGCCAACAGAAAGCTGGAATTAATACACCATATTAAAAAAAGGTAATATTCACAAGCAAAGTACACTTAAAGCTTTTCATAGCTGGCACACCCCTGGGTGATCCTTGAATCTTGGGCAACCTCCCCACTGCCTGCACACTGAAACTTTTTTCTGGCTAATACCAGTCCCATTAAGGGGACGTTTCCATGCAGATGGCCGTACCAGCCTCTGCCACTCTGAAGATGTGCACTGTTAACTTTTGCATGCTTTGTGGTGGGATGGTGAGCAGTGGAAAAGTGCTCGGGTACTGCAGCCTACGGGAATGCCGTGATGCGAAGGTGAAGCGTAGGGGCTGGCGCCGCGGTGAGCTGGCCCTGAGACCGGGCTGGAGGCTGTGAGGCTCGGCAGCTCCAGCACGGCGACAGCAGCGTGGAGCAGGGTGCAACTGCTTCAGCCGAAATGCCTTCAGCTCAGCCCGGTTTCCATCAGAGTGTGTTACACATCCCCTGCAAGTGCCACTGTCCCATGAAAATGGCCAGGTGTGTTGCTTACTCCTGTGTTGAACTCCTCCTGGCCAACTGGCTGAGACCTAAATGGGTTATTGACACATTTTAAAACAATTCTTTTCTTGCCTGGCTGCTCTAATATTACCAATACCTTTCTTTTTTAGGAGTTTCCATAACAACAGGGAAATACTAACCACACTTGATGTAAGCATGCGTAAGTGAAGTCTGGCTTTAAACTAAAACTAAGCACAACAGTAAGTGCACACTTTGGGTTAATGATTTATTTAAAGGTATCAGTGCTGTAATCCCATCTTTAAGGTCTCCTATAGTAAAGCAGTTAATAAAGAACAGCCAGGTATCACCAAAGGAAACAGACCAATGCTGCAAAATTTTGTTTTTCCAGGCACTGATCCCTTAAGATCTGTTTTTTAAAAAACTGTTAAGGAACATGTATTTTGAAATATGGGGTTTTTTTTATTTTAAAACTATTGAATTGATTTTGCTGAAGTATAAACAACAGTAAAGCAAGAAAAAAACCTGAAAGACTTTAAACCTGACAAAATTTCAGCCAGGAGAGATAGGAAGATGACTGAAAGGGACTAAAAATAACTTTTCCTAGTTATGACCTTAATGTAATCAATAGGTTACTGGCTTTTAATAAGACATTTTATTTATATGTACTCTTAGTGCACCTAAGATATTGACTGAAGGCAACTGTACAAGAGAAACGGTTATAATTTTTGTATGGATGTTAAGAATAACACTGCTCCAACTCTGTAAAACATTTAAAGTTGTGCTTACATTTCAATTAAGTCAATGGATTATGCTTAAGTATGCTGTGAGGGTATCCTGTGACGTAGGTTTTATTGCTCTCTTTTACACCTGGGAAAACTGACATAGTGATGTTAAATCGCTTAGTCATGGCCAAAGAAATCTGTGACAAAACTAGGATCTGGTCTTTGGAAATCCCAGCCAAATCATCTTACATGAACTACTTTCTACTTCATCTGTTATTTCTCTTTCTTTCTGTATATATACTTATATGTATTTCTTTATATAGAAGTATATATACTTATAGAAATAAGAAAAAATAAAGTAACATACCTCAAATACTTTTTACTTGAAGGGCAGTTTAATATAGTGACGTGATTCAACTACTTCATATTGAGAAACTGGTCACATATAAAAATCAACTTTAACAACTTAATTTCCCTTTTGTAATCGTTAAGGGAGGAAAAAAAGCTCAAAATCCCTCACTGAGGTTCCAGTTTGTGGGGGAAATATGCTATTCACTTCATAATAAGAAGTTAAGATGTCTGGATGTCAAGAATATCAGTGGCCTTAGTGCAGCGATTATGCCATAATGGAAAAACCCAGTAGATGCCTGGATCTCCCACTATCCCTCTACTGGAGAGCTCTCAGGCAACCTGCTACTCTTTCAGGTGCATTTAATATTTGCAGCACCAGCAAATTTGTCTGGGAGGCAAGTCCTCCTCTGCCACTCACCAAGAGCAGGCTGTATTAAATTTTTATATTTATTGACATTTCATTACCATAATTGACTGCAGTTGGTTCTCTAGTAGAAGGCACAGGGCTGCCTCCTAAGCAGGAGAATTGGTCCCTTGAGTAGAATTTGCAATTAAAAACAAGGCAGAATGGATTTTTTTTTTTTTATTGTGTAAATATGATGAGTTGAATTTTCAGCTTTAACTAGAGAATACTGGGTGTGCAGAAGGCTTTTTTCAAGAGTGAGCAAAATTATGAGTCAGTGGAAAGACGACCCCCAAAGGTGTCAATCAGTTTATACAAAATCAACTGTGCATGAAAAAGCCTCAGTTAATGTCTATTCTGAAAAAGTGGTCACATTAAAGAGTGTGCTGTCCTGCTTGCTTGGTCCTGTATGCAGAAATTGATACTAAAAGGTGTATTAATTCTTTTACCTTCCAATTCATGATTAAAAATGCTTTTAAAAGACAAAGATTAAAATAGCCTGGATCTTGAGCAAAATGCTTAATTGCATACTGAAGTCTTAGCATTTACTTTATATTGTACCATTAACTTAATTTGGTAAAATCAAATCCACAACTGAAATAAATTATTCTTGCTTCCCAATTAACAGTATTACATTTCACAGTTGATTTTGATGTTAAAGGTGGTATGTTGACTGGCATTTTTGAAAACAGAAGCTTTGGTGAAGCTTCCATATAACCTAATTTGGAAGTAAAATGATGGGCGTAAAGTTACGGCTGCACAGACAAATATAAGTGTGAATTCCTCATGTACCAGTACACAGTGCTGTCTTGCATGGTGGATATAGTAATGATGAAGAAGTAATGACAGAGGCTTAATTGGATTAGCTTGGTACCAAAGCAATGCAGACAGAACAGCACTGAATAATTTACATTGCTGCCTGTTCTCGCCATTCTGGTGCTTAAACTGGCACGTTTAAGGTTAGCATGGACATCGCTATATATGTTATATTAGGGGCTGTGCTGTAGTACACCATTTGCTCACTGAAGTGCTTAAATCTAAAATTAGATACTCAAAACCTCTGCTCTGCTGCCACCTAACTTTGTGCTTGAAGTCCTCACAGTTCCACCTTCCACCAGCCCTTTGGGTGCCAAAATGCCTCGAGGCCTGGCCAGGACTACCCAAGTCATGACAATGGTAGATAACTATGTGTCCAACTCATTATACAGCTCTTCTTAGATTTATGGACCATGTGGCTTTCATCCACCTAAGGCAGCAAGAATGCCAAAGGCAGGATTTCTTCAGCAGACCAGTGGCTGGAGCCACTGCTGTGTGGGAAATCCAGGGTCAAATCTCCAGTCTAAAGAGTGCATGAAATAAATAAGGCTATAGCCTGGCAATTGGGGTATCTTTCTGAAGGTGAGAAGTATCAAGTTTCTTCAGGTAAATCTGGCACGTCTTGAGGATATCTTCTGATCATGAGTATTGGGCAGAAAGAGGGGGACCTTTGGCTTGGTTTGGAGAGAAAGGACTTGCTCGGTGCTGAACTGGGAGGGAAATTCCAGCTGAGAATCCCAAGTAGAAAAATGTTCGTAAGTTCCTTGGACACGCAGCATTCATGTCATACCTCTCTCCTCAGCATTTCTCAACGCTACCTCTTACAGTTACCACCTAGTTTGCTGCTGGCCTTCCCTGCTCCCTGCGCTGGCAGAGGTAGGGGCTGGGCAGATGAGGCTGCGGGCTCTGTGACAGGGCAGGGCGGTACAGAGGCACTAGGAGTAGAGTGATTTTACTTGTTGATGGCTGTTACCAGGTACCGGCTATCACTGAATGCCATTCCTTTCAGCCAGAACGGGAATTGCGCAAGTACGGAATAAAGCCCCTGCCGTGGCTGTATACAGTACCTGTATAACGAACAAACGTTCTAGCAGACTAAGGTACTTCAAGTTAGTGAAAGATTGGTTTCGTACTTAATTCAGTAAATTAGATTGCTGTGTGTTTGGGGCACAGAGGCAAAGGAGGCAGCGGGTGCCTAGGTGCAGCAAAGGGACCGTCCCACTCCTGTCCGCTCTGCTCTGTGCAACGCTGGCCAGCACAGCTGGCTGCTGCTGCTGGGGGGCTGCTCCCCCACCACTCCCTCCTCGGTTACAAACTGCACCGAAAGCCTGGGGAGTGGCCCGCAGTGGTCTGCCCTGGGTTTTGAAGCCTGACCCTGCTGAGAGCCTGTGAGTCGACTCCAGTGTATGGCTGTGTGTGGATGAGCCTTTCTCTCAGAAGGCTGCATTCAGCACAGTATATAGCAAGTAAGTAAATTTACTATCACAACCATAATTTCCACTGTTTCCTGAAATATATATTTCAGTGGCAACTACGGTGGTTATAAACTCATTTTGAGATTTTCATATAATTATTACTTTCATTAAAAACATTTACAACAGGGTTTCTGTTATGTTTCTAAGCAAATGAACATGGAAAACCACTTTGAAGAGGTGCCTATGTACAAAAATTGAGGAGGACTCGGCACAGACAAAACCAGCTGATATGCTTATATCAGGTTTGGATTAATTAAAATTGTGATGACTTGTACAGCATAAGATGCTTGTCATTTTAACATGATACACAATAATAGAAGATAATGAATTAAGTTGCCAGTGGACCTTTCCCCTAGGATGATGTTATTGTGCTTGCTAATTAGCTATAATATGCAAACGATAACACTCCAAAGTACTGCATTTACTTTGTCTAACTTAGTTTCAGAAAAACTTGTACATCAAGACTGGAAAAATTCTATGCCCTGTAGTTGATCATGTATAGATTCATTTATAGTAGATATATTTATGTTACAAAACACATAATAATAAGAGTGTTGTTAGGATTCATGCAGTCAGCTGTTCCAATCGCTACCACTAAATTTTCCACTCTAGTAATGGTGACTACTGGGTTCTTCAAATTATTAGTATGAAGATGTTACAGTAATGTGCAGAACATAGCTAACCTAGAGTACAGTAGAATCCATTTCTTTATCAAAGTGTTGCAATGCACTTTGTGTTTTTTATATAGAGATGAGATGATATGGAATCACTGCTGAGTTTGAATATCCATAAACTTCATTGGAAGACAGACTGTCACTGGAAATTTTTTGTGTATGTTTAGGTAACATCACAAGGGCTGTGCTAACTCAGACTGTTTCTTCAGGAGCTTTTAACCATGTGAGTTCATTTCCCCTTATTACCCTCTTATCTTACACAAATTTCTACTCTACTATTTCAAATCCTTTCCCATCAATGGAAGACTGGATATGCTTACTTTGAATCCCATCAGTATCACTACTCCAATAGGTGGTTGGGACAGACTGATGCAGTGCTTTCTTCATGTTGGGTCTCTGAACAACTTGTCTCTCATGTTGGGCAAGCTTAAAATCAAATATGGGACTTTATATGAATTTATATGGAGAAATTAGTTCACTAGTATAGGACTTGTATGGAGGACTAGGAGCCTTAAAGAAATGCTGCCAGACTCCAGGCAAATAGCTTTTGTTCTCTTTATGGGAGCAATGTGTACAGAATACAAAAGAAATGTGTTTCCTATGAACACAACAGTTAGAATGTGGGAAATGGAACAGTTCTGGCATGCAAGGATTCATGTTGGGTGTCCTCTCCATGACTTTTAACTGGACCTGGAATTTTAGACTTAAAATCATAGTGCTACTATGGTTTCATGGCAACACAGCAAAGCAAAAGTAAATTAGGATCAGTTTGTTCACAGGTGTGTCCACAGCTACTTGGAAGGCTCAAAATGTTTAATGAATATTTGGACAAACCTGAAGTGGGCACTTCATGATTATAACTTAATTTTGATGTGTTTTACCAAGTTTAATGGAGAACATCTAGTTCAGACCCTAAAAGCAGCTAGCATAATATCTTCGTAAGATGTGAGGTACTTTTAACAACTAGCACAACCTTGTTTCCTTTTCCTTTAGGCAGAGACCACTAGAGTGAGGAACTGTGCAAGCCTGGATACGAGAGTACAAATACTACACTGAAGAGCAAAATAATGATTGCTTGACCTCCTTTCTATCCACCTTGAATCAAATCCTGTGTGTGTTTGCCTATGTAAGGGAGGACTTTTAGGTTTGGCCCCCCAATGCCAATACCTCTTTTCTGCCAGCTACAATTATGAAGCCTCACTGACTGCAATTACAAATCTAATGGAAAAATAATATATATATATATATAAAAATAAAAATTACTAATTTCCAAGAACATAAGAAGTAATAGCTTTCCATTAGGTATTCATTAGCTTTCTATACCTATGACTAGTGTATGTTTTTTTAGCCATTTCTTAGGACGAACAAAAAAGCCTGTTTCCTTATCTACTTTTTTTTTGCCAGCTCCTTTCTCTTGTCCTTTGGAGACACTCCTTCCTCTAACACTCTTGTAACTTTTTGTGCAACAGTGATACTTCTGCAAGCGTGATCTTTCTTTGTGATGCAGTCATCTGTAGCCCACAGTCTGAAAGTTCATCTGCCTCTTGAGAACCTTTTCAGTGGCAAGGTGATCTTACCTTAAACTTGCAAGTCTGTTTCCTAGACAAACAGATTCTCCAAAGGCCTCAGCAAATACAGCAACATTGGGAGAGTAGAAGCATTCTTTGCAAGTGGGTAAGTCTAACAGAGATGACATTGCCACAGAAAATGCCCCAGGCCACACATCACCACCTTTCGATAGCATACATCTGAAAGATCTACAAAGTATCCCATCTAGCAAGAGGTTCAAGCCACAAAGTCTGCTCTAAATTGAAGTTAAATTTTTATTTGCTTCAAAACACAACATTGTCAAGATCTTGGTTCTCTCTCATGCTCTTCTCTGGTGCTATGCTTTAGCATACAAATCCAGGTAGAAAGATGTATTTGTGTGATGACTTTAACTAAGTCGGTAGTTTCAACAATCTCAAAAAAATCTCAGATTTAGGCACGGTTTTGGACAGCCTTTTTAATCTGAAAGGCTTTGACCAAACTCAGCAGAGGGAATATTTGGCAATGAGTAGAGTGTAGGTATGAACAAAATGAGCAGCTTGTGTCTGGGCAGCCAAGGCTACAATTCGTGTGTTGACTGCTGCGTGACAATGCAAGAACAATGATATTCTGTACAGAGCTTTAGTATCTGCCTTGTGTGTGCTGGATCTTGGAAGCTGGCAGCGTATTGCTGGTGTGGAAGATACAAAGGAAAGTGCTCAAGTTGGAGGAATTAAAGTCCTGTAATTAGAAATGGTCTGTTAAAATTACATGCCACATGGCAAGCCTATGAAACTTGGCATGTGGAGAGCATATTGGCAATGATTTACAATAAACCACCACATTGCAAATCACTCCTTAGCTGTTTTCCATTATGAAATTTGGAGAGTTGTAAAATGCATTTGTGCTACTTTATTTCCTTTTGAAATGGTAATTGCTACTGCTGAGGGGCAGTACTTAGTGCAGAAAATGAAGTGTGCAGCATAGGGAGGAACTTGTTTCTGAGGAACTGCTGAGGAATTGTAATGATCTGAAAAAAGTGCTTTCTTGAAACACATACACACAAAAGAGCTTCATTTATGAAACTCCAACAAATAACAAAATAAAATAAAAGTCTTTTTTTTTATGCAAGGGCCAATGCTTACTACTTTGTTGCTGACTGCACTTTTTCCCCATCAAAGTGGGAACAGTGGATTGACACTGGGTAAAACTCATAAGCCAGTGGCTTGAGGGAAATGCAGATGTATGGAAATGTGATAGGAATGCCCTAAGGTAATGGGTTTTGAGCCGATGCATTTGAAAATTGAGTGTGCTTCTAACCACTAGCCCATTTTAGATACCTAGTATAGAACTGACAGCGGTGTGGCCCTGGAGAGCTGGATGAAGTTTGACTTTTGTATCTGAGGAACAGAGGCTGTGCAGCCTAAGTGGAGAAAGCAGGTATGTTCTAATTAAGTGGTGATAAGTTCCCCCCTTACAGCTTCCCCCTTGATTGTGATTGTGATTGTAAAAAGGACTGTGTTTATGAGTAGCTTTTATGGAGGGATATATTAAGGAAAGCAAGGAGTGAGGCTTCTGAGGTCTTAAATTTGCTAGCTTGTGACAATAATCATGATCTCTCAGGTAATAAAGTAGGCTATCTAGCTCAGGTCCTCAGTTTAAAGTTAATATCTTTGAAAGCCAGATGATTGACTGTAATTTTGCTCATAGTGCTTTGCTGGTAGCAGTAAATAAAAACTTCTACAGCACTTTTCATCAGAATTGTCAGAGTGCTTTCCACATCTTAATCAATTAATTTTTATGAGATGGTGGCATGGTTATTTCCCTTTCTCTACTGGAGAAACTGAAAGGATCAGGGCAGCAACCAGAAAGTATGCAGCATGTAGTGCAACAGCAAAGACTCATAATGCCTGGGTCTAGAAGTGTGGCTTCCCAGAATTATTTTACAGTTAATACAGAGGAGATGGACACAGTCATAATTGTCCTTTCATAAATACATTCGAACTCACATTGTGTCTTAGAATGACAACAAACTGAGTCGATGCTGCCAAGATGGTCCATCTTGACATGAAAAGAAGCAGTTGTATTGGATCAGCTTGCCTAAACAAGTAACTCGCAACTGAGCTACAATGCAAAAAGGCAATATTCAGCAAACACAGTGGCAGCAAACACAGTGGCAGCAAACACAGACCAGACTGAGGTTCTCAGTGCTGCTTTGCCTCAGTCTTTACCAGCAAGGTCTTCCCAGGCTCTGTGCTGTGCAGCAGAGCTCAAGGAGGAGCAGAGTGACCAGCATGGGGTATAAGTTGAAACAAAAGAGATTTAGACCAGAACTAAGGAAAAACTTTATCCCCATGAAGATTGTCAGGCAGTGGTGCTGGCTGCGTAGGGAGGTTGTGCAGTTTCCATCCTTGGGGGTTTTCAAAGTCCAACTGGATAAAGCCCTGAGAAACCTCGTTTGAGCAAGGGGTTGGACTAGAGAGTCATTAAAATCCCTTCCAGCCTGGATTATTCTGTGCTTTTAAGATTTGTGACTCTGGCAATTCTAGATATTTTAAACCTCCTGTTTAGCTCACCCAGCTTTGTCCTTCTAA
The DNA here is from genome assembly GCF_947461875.1 of Haliaeetus albicilla. Lineage (NCBI taxonomy): Eukaryota > Metazoa > Chordata > Aves > Accipitriformes > Accipitridae > Haliaeetus > Haliaeetus albicilla. The sequence continues at coordinate 25,728,835 of NC_091490.1, read as the reverse complement.
ATAAAAGAGGTTCTTCAATGAATGATTTTCACCCATGAAAATCATTTAAATGGATGATATTTTAAAGTAAATGCTTTTGAATGACAAATTGCATACAACTCATGTACTGGCATAGTAGTGGCACTTCTGCAATACCTCAACTACCAGCAGTCTTTCTGTGAGCACGCGTGCAATGCACAGCCCAGAGAGAGCAGGCGCAGTCAGTGCAGCTGTGCCCACTCTGTAAGCAATCTGACTTTTAATCTAGGATGACAGGGACCAGAGCTGAATGAAATCAGGACAATACAGTGGCATTACATGTAGATTTCAGACTTGTTCCAGTTTCAAAAACGGCAGCCAGAGAGTGCATATTTACTTCAGGTCTGGTGTCTCCCTGTTTCTCAAGGAGAAACTGTGGTGCATACATGCAAGTATGTTTTCCAGCTGTTAGCTAGTGTGAAATGGAAAGGAGTCCATCCATAAGGAAGGGACTGACTTTAGTGTTCTTGTTTGCTGTTCTTGTAATATGGCTCCTTGATCTCCAAGCAGCCTAAGTGCAAAGAGGAATGTACAGAAGATGACAGGAGACTCTGGGGGTGCTTGCACCAATCTCAAAAGGACAAACTTTGGCATAGGAATGTGAAATTACATTGAGAAGAGGATGTATTAAACCTATTTGACAAACCTGGGGCAAAGACAGATGCGATCAGTCCAATTTAGCCAGGTTTTAATTTAGCCAGAGACTATAATTCTGCCTGGAAATATACAACTTCCAAAACCAGCTGATGATTTGTAAGCAGTATATTTAATAAGCATCCTGCTACCTGTTGTCTAACAGTGATTAAATGCTGTGCTTTGCCTTGAGTTCATGTACAGCTGGGGTTTTTTTTCAAGAAAAGATAAAAGTGGCTAATGAGGTAAGAATTATTACTGTGGGAAAATGGGGACAATTGCTAGAATTTAAGGGTATTTAGATGTCTCTAATGATTTCAGTGGGACTTAGGCACTCAGTACCTTTAAAAACTAGCTAATCACGTAACAAATGAGACACTAATTTAGCAGTTCTCTCTGGAACAGAAAGCTGTCAATATACTTAGAGCTTTATAAACAAAGGAATAAGCAAGAACCCTCTGCAGTAAATAAAAGAATTGCTGGTAAAATTGTCCATGTTTTGCAGATGATGAAATGGAAAGAGGATCAATCATTTTCTCAATAGCACCAACATAAACCAAGAGTAATGCAACTAATTTTTGCTCGTATAATTAGGGAGTACAACTTTATCTCAGGTTAGTGACTTTCCACAAAGGTGCAGGAGTCAGTTCTATAGCTAGAATTTGAATTTTCCCACTTCTTTTCTTGGACAAGTCGATCATTTCTCCCTTCTACTGTACACCTTCTAATCATAAATGCAAACAGTCACTTCTCCTTCTGATTCTTATAAACACTTGTTCTTAGTGTTAAGAAATTGCTACAGTTTTAAAATTATAACTAAAGGTATAAGCAAATTCCACAATATGCAGATACAGATGATGTATCTTGGAAAAAGGTGCTCTTCCCCACACATATGAATTGAGGCAGTTCAATTTGCAGCTACTTATATACCAATAGGCCATCATTTGTTTTCACTTTGAATCAGGAACATAATGTTCAGCCACACTTTGCTTCTCTTTGCTACTGTGATTTATTTTTTTTCTGTTTAAACCAGATTAAGAATCTTAAGAATAAGGTTCTTATTTTATTGTCAAGTTCTTTGTGCTTTGGAAAGTGCGAGGGAGACAAACCTTTTTATTTTCTTTGGGTTTTCTCACAGTTTTCCTAATATTTGTCACATTATTGCTCTTGCATTTTAGGACACCTATGCATCTGACACCTGAAGAAAATTAACCCTTGAAAAGCTGTACACAAACTGCAGGGTGCATCTGAGACAATATCTGCATTTATAGCCTATGGACTGAATAATTTTCCTGGAATTAGATGTCTCAGCTGCCCAGTTTCTCACACATGTACATACTTCTCTAAACCCAACGTATTTATGAGGTAGTAGCTGCAGGTTCTCTAGGTTTCTGACCCAGCTAGTGATTCTTTTCAATAAACCACAATTCCAAAGGGAAAATAAGCTGTAATTGCTTAGACCTAAAGCATCAGGTTTGGGAGTGTTGTTTTTGCTGTCAGAAACCATTTCAGCCCCAAGAAAATACTACTTCTCAAGAAACACTTCTCATCTGCTATTTTTCCAATCACTGAAATATACATTTGCAAAAAAAAGTGCTTATGATTATATCTGCTTTTAGAAGTTTACCTGTAATCAGCAGACTAGGAACAGAGTGCACAAGTCATTTTCTGTACATTATTTGTGGAGAATCTCTGAGAACACAGGAGTGCTTCTGACCTAGTTAAACTCCTGCTATTTTGAAAATTATTATTAAAAAGCCATTGATACTTTTCTGAGCCCACTTACTTACTTGTTGCCCAGTAACCAGAAGGATGGAGCCTTCTTTCCCATGTACCACTTGCCGGTAAATGTGATCTAGAATTAAGAGCTCACTCCAGCAGTTCTGAAGCAACTTCATTTGGTCATCAACCTGTAAAGCAAACACAGACGTTGGTGGCATCACTCTGGGAGTCAGTCTTATATCACATGATGGAGTCTGTCCTTCTTCAAGCATCTGATTAACTTCATGAGAACAGAAATGCTATCAAAAATTATTCATCCACAAAATTGCTGTTCTTAGCTGACTAAATAGGGCACTGCTGAAACCCTTATCCATAAAATGTATAGAATATTCACTACTGATTACATTCCAGGAAAGCAGAACTATGGTATTGTTATGGAAAATAATAATAATAGTATATTTATGAAATGGTCATGGAAATGGGATATTATTTTTACCCAAAACAAGAATAGCAGAAATAATGCTAATGTGAACTTTCCCATAGTCTTCATCCTTGAACCTCAGCTTCTGGAAATATTAAGGAATCTACAGATTCAAGAGCATTATTGCTGCAACAAGCCCAGGTCAGAGATAGGTCCCTTGCAAAAGAAAAAGTGGAGAGGTAAACACTCCCTCTAAGAATGGTTGTGGTACTATGAAAAAAGAAGAAAACTTTTTCATAAACAGAAGCTGAGCAGCTTTAAGTGTCACTGGTAGGGCAAGAAACGGCTGTGCACAAGGCAGTAGTGAGCAGTGAGACATCACTGACTGCATTTGGTAATAGAAGGAACATACTGGGCTCTCAGCACAAGCAACCTACATGAAGTTTTTGTGCTGTTATACGAGATGTACATATCATAGGAAAATAAAGTATATCACTAAACTGATTCCTATTGCGACTGGATTGCGTTCAGTTTTATTTACTTTAAAGACTGAAAAATAATTAAGATTTCCATGGAAATGGGGGAAAAAGATTTCACAAATTAGTGGAAGACAGACTATGAATTTAAGTCATTGTAAGTATCAATATCCTTTGGACCTGTTCTTACTGAACTTACTGATCTCTTCCAAAAATCAAACAAAGTCTTTGACTTCAGACATGTGTCTTGAAAGAGTTAAGAGATGCGTACATTAGCCTTGCTACAATTAAGTGTCTGGTGCAGATGTGGTAATAGCACATATACAGTTAAAAAGAACCTGCATAGACAGCAATTGCTGAACAGATTAAAAATGCTACAAATTAGCAGAAGTAAAAAAGAAATTAGCAAAGAGAATATTTAAAGTAGAGAAATGCCTAGAATTTCTGAGACATGGAACTATTGAAATTGTTTTTCAGGGGTTCTAAGTTTCAGTTGCTTTAGAACTAGATTTCATAATGCACACAAAACCACGTTAAAAGGAGCAATCTTGCATGAACTGAATTAGATAATGCAATAGATGTTTTCAAATTTTATCAGCTACAACCTAATGAATTTTTGAACTTTTTTCTTTCAAGCTTGTTTTCTGTGTGGTAGAGAAGGAAGTTTGTTACTAATAGATTTTTGTAGTGTCACCTGTGAAAGTTACCTAGCATTGTCTCCCTCTTTCCAGTCACTAGCCATATAGCTCAGACTTTAACATCTTAAATGTTGAAGCCTGTTTGCCTCCTTCATTCATCTTAACTTCTCTTCTCCCCCCCCGACAGTCTTCTCCCAACTGTTCTTGTCCCAGTTTCTCCCCCTTAGGTTTCGGTCTCAAATTATTCCCTCTTGCTGGACTATGCAAGCAAATGAAATCAGGAGAGGACAGGAGCAGATTAGGACAAAGCCAGTGGGGACAAAAGAGCAGAAGAATCCGTGCACAGCAGATCACTTCTCCCGCACAGCCTGCACTAGGAGTCTCAGTTCTTGCTTTTGCCTGCTCCATGACTGCAGCAGGTATCTGTGCTGGAAAACTGCATAGCTCACTCCCCCCACTACTGATTTACCTAGAGGATGATATAATTTTCATGGGGGGTTGTTTTGGTTTGGGATTTTTAATTTTACCCCCCCCCCCCCCCGCTTTGCTCTTTTAAAAAAAGAACAAGGAAAACTATATCCAAATATCTGTGCTAACATAGTATTTTCAGGTTACAAAATCAAGAACTGCAGAATTAGTTAATACTTGTATTAAGATTGGCCGTCCTAGTCTTATTTTATTTCCAATCTGCTTTTCTGTTATAACAGATTTTAATGCATACACACAAAAAAGGCTGAATTAGTATTGTGCAAACACTCTCAGTTCTGATATTTCTAATTTTTTGCATGCTTTGGCTTTCCAGTATTAAGAATAATCCTTTATCACAGTTGCTGTTCTGCCTCCAGTCACAGTTAATACACATATGTGCTTAGATAACTCCTGTAAGCTACATATCCATTGGCAAAAGAGATGGAGGAAAGAAAGAGGTGTGGACTCTGTAGATGGATATATTACTAAGTCAAAGCAAAGCTAGTGCTATCACAAACTCAGCCTTGCTCCATCCCTATGCTGTCTGTGCCCATGATAATTCATTTCTGTTCAGATCACAGAGCAAGGTTGATTCTGTATTAAAGATCTCTTCCTCTGCCCACAACATGTATTTGACTACAAAACCATTTCAACCAAGTGACTTGTTAGCTCAAGAGAGGACAGTAAATTACCACATTGATACACTCCCTACCAAAATTTGGGCCAGGTTTAAAATAAAGCATTATTTGAAGAAAATGTTTGAAATTTACAGATTCTAGTACTCTTGCTTTTTATGTGAAACTGTTTCATGATCATTTTCATCTCTGTACAACAAGGTGTTACAAAAATCAAATAAATCATGCTAACATGATAATTTCATCCAAAATTAGCATTTCACACAAAGCTATCGCAGCTTACATCTGAACGAAATGAACTGTGAAACAGTTTAAATGTCATCCGTGTCATAACAACTAATACCTGAATAAGAGGTCAAGCATTTGATTATATTATAAATGACATATTTCCAGCTAACCCATCTGTCTCAGCCACAGGCTTTTGAAAACAAACTGCGCTTTACAGGTCTGGCTTTCTGAAGGCCCCAACAGCAGCTAGTCTGCAATCAAAGCTTACCTCCCAAGCTTTATCATATCATTACCAAGCCAGTGCTGTGAGAACAGTATGAGATGGCAAAATCACAAAAAAATGTTTTGCACATAGGCTGTTCCTGCTGTTCTACAAGATTCATAAAACTAGCAACAGCGAACATCTGCTAGTGGTTCACAAAATCTGCTCCTCCATATTCACTGTAATTTAATCAGTGAAAGTCTACAAAATGGATAGCATACAAAGCACAATACACATCTGAAACACAGTATTGCCTTCAGAAAACTATTAGATCCAGCTACTTTTTCCATTTTAAGAAAGCTGGTAGGGCAGCACAATGCTTCCCAGTTTGCACTAGGAAGAAAAAGAGATGACTTTAAGGAGGGTCACGGATTACTAAAATGTAGGGTAAGTGATCAGTTCCAGCCTACTTCTGAAAGGCATGCATGTGAGGAAAAAACACATACTTTATCTCTTCTAATGCATTTGAAATGAAAAATAGAAAACAATATAGATCACATTGACCAAAACCGGTAACACATCACTTCTTATGTTAGAATGAGCTGGTAAACTTTATGATGTGTGTAACTTCAGCCAGAACACAAGCACCTTTGTGTTCCTGTGGTGTGTCAATAAATGAGTTGCAGAAGCCTATTATCTGGCAAAGTGAAAAAATCAGCGTTTCACCAAAACAAGTATGTGCCTTAAACTGATCCTGAAGGCAAAGAAGCTTAAGTTTTGGTGGCCAAAGTGGAGAGTGAGTTCTGAAAAGGAAGGTCCTCTGCAGAAAAAGCACCTTGTGGACTTCAGTCTTCTGACTCCAAAGCCAAAGCATGCTAGTCCGCCATTAACAGGGTAAGCAGGTGAAAAGAAAAGATTCTGTCACTAGGATAACTTAGTTCCAGTCTGGGACTTCCCTATAATCAACATCGTTTTCAGTCATGGTATACACTGAGTTAGAAACAAGCTTGTAAACTTGTACTACTGGCTAAGCTTTGAGGTTCTTCAGTTTGTGGATATCTTTGAGTGTTATCAATGTTTTAACAAGAAGAAAAAAGTGTGCTTTGTCCCAACTACTGGGAATGCTTATAAATAAAAATTGAACATCATATGGCCAGCAACTGGCTGCTGCAAGAACGCTCCCCAAATTTGCAGCTTTTCCCTGCCATAAGAGATCATTGACACAAGGATAATGTAATTCATGTCTTACCCAAGCAAGTTATCAAATTATATCCATTTAACAGCTACCTAGCCTCAGGCAAAAACATGAGTGAATACTGTGCCCAGATGGTTAAATTTAGGTCCTCTCTGACCAGTGGCATTCAGATGAAGACATACCAGTGGGGATAGCGTAACTGGAAATTGTTGCTGAAGAAATAGCTTTTAAGGAAAGATGTGGAGGAAGCTAACAGGGGGTGTGTGAGTCAAAAGAAATAGGAATCATTTTTGCATGCAGGGTGGCATGATACAGTAATAATGTTACAAGTATGAAAGGAGTAAAACATCACACTTGTAAAACTGCTGCTAAGTGACAGGGAAAGCAAAGAGAGTGCTTAGGACAAGGCTTTAGAGGAGGGGAATGGGGAGGCAGTGCTGTGAGAGAAGATATAAGGGAAGTTGGATGTCGGGTAAAACCTTGAAGGTGAGGATGATGAGATTGGATGAGATGCAGACTTAAAGGGTTTGTGTGACAGTAAATGATGCTGCTGGGGCAGAGAAAGAGCAAATACTTTGTGTTAGAGAAGCAGACGATGCCGGTTGTTGCCAGCACGGGCAGGAGAAGTCCCAGAGGTGAAAGTGGGCATGTGCACTGTCTGCTCTCTCAAACAGTACGGATACAAAGGTGGAGCAAGTAGTAGCTTTCTGACAGCATTAACACATGGCAATAGCTAAATCCTATTTCCTATCCCAAAATCCTGTTTACCTGTGCTTACAGTGAGGACAAGGAAGCATGTCAGAATTTGGAGTCATCCATAACCTTGTATCTCATGCTGTTTGGACTACTTGTACCATATTCCACAAGTCACAAGCTGGAAGACAAATGGCCATTGCCACAACAACTCAGGGCCATCCCACTGTGCTGCCTACTAACTACCAAGATAGCCAGAATAAACTAACATAAGAGAGTAACTAGTGTCGTGGTTTAACCCCAGCCAGCAACTAAGCACCACGCAGCCGCTCACTCACTCCCCCCCATCCAGTGGGATGGGGGAGAAAATCAGGAAAAGAAGTAAAACTCCTGGGTTGAGATAAGAACGATTTAATAGAACAGAAAAGAAGAGACTAATAATGATAATGATAACACTAATAAAATGACAACAGTAGTAATAAAAGGATTGAAATGTACAAATGATGCGCAGGGCAATTGCTCACCACCCGCCGACCGACACCCAGCCAGTCCCCGAGCGGCGAATCCCTCCCCCCCCCACTTCCCAGTTCCTAAACTAGATGGGACGTCACATGGTATGGAATACACTGTTGGCCAGTTTGGGTCAGGTGCCCTGGCTGGGCATGAGAAGCTGAAAAATCCTTGACTGTAGTCTAAACACTACTGAGCAACAACTGAAAACATCAGTGTTATCAACATTCTTCACATACTGAACTCAAAATATAGCACTGTACCAGCTACTAGGAAGACAGCTAACTACATCCCAGCTGAAACCAGGACAACTAGTTATGCAGAAAGGGTCTCCCAGCATCTGGAATGCTGATAGATAAACAGTTTAACCCCAGCCAGCAACTAAGCACCACGCAGCTGCTCACTCACTCCCCCCCACCCAGTGGGATGGGGGAGAAAATCAGGAAAAGAAGTAAAACTCGTGGGTTGAGATAAGAACGGTTTAATAGAAAAGAAAAGAAGAAACGAATAATGATAATGATAACACTAATAAAATGACAACAGTAGTAATAAAAGGATTGGAATGTACAAATGATGCGCAGGGCAATTGCTCACCACCCGCCGACCAACACCCAGCCAGTCCCTGAGTGGCGATTCCCCGCCCCCACTCCCCAGTTCCTATACTAGATGTGACGTCCCATGGTATGGAATACCCCGTTGGCCAGTTTGGGTCAGCTGCCCTGGCTCTGTCCTGTGCCAACTTCTTGTGCCCCTCCAGCTTTCTCGCTGTCTGGGCATGAGAAGCTGAAAAATCCTTGACTTTAGACTAAACACTACTGAGCAACAACTGAAAACATCAATGTGTCATCGACATTCTTTGCATACTGAACTCAAAACATAGCACCGTACCAGCTACTAGGAAGACAATTAACTCTATCCCAGCTGAAACCAGGACACAGGTAGACATGGTGAATGAGACACTGCGCAGTCAGTTTGCCTGTGCGATATCCACTGACAGATATTTTGTGGACAGGCAGACGGCAGGATGCAATGCACTATATTCTGGTAAGGTTTTAAGATTTTGTCCTTCCCGTGTTGATCTGGAAACATATCTTCAGTGACATCATGGTAGAAACATGCACAGTATCAGTATTAATTGACAATATTTCAGTATTGTGATCTCTGTGAAAGAAACTTTTGGCACGCTTGCTCTCTCTTTCTCTCCCACCCCAGGAGGGAATCACTACTTGGACATCCTAATTGCTGCAGCCTGCACACTCGTCTTGTTGTCCCAGCCACTGGCTGTCCCAGCTCTTCTCAGTAAAATACCGGAGCAGAACTGCTGTATGGCTGGGTCGAGAGGAGTTCATGTGTCTTGGGACAGGAATGGATGAAGGTGGGTCACAGCGCAGTATGAGAGTCTATGTCCCAAGCATGGGAGGGTCACTATGCTCCCTACACTCTTCAATTTCATTACAAAATAGTGTTCCCCATTTAAAACTTCAAAAAAAATCAGATATGTGAAAAGAGAGAGACAAACAAGTCCATTGACCTTTTTTCCTGGGGCTTTAATAGAACCATGGAGCCTGGTGGAACTGTGACATATCTTTGTGTCCACTGTGAAAGATTCACGTGGTATTGCTTATCTGCACAGTGAACTTCATACTATTTAATATCTGAATTCAGGTTGGACACAGAATTCCCTGGTGGCATGCCCAAGTTCCTCCACTGCCACCTAGAATTGTAAAGTGACGTTAAATCGCTTTTCTGAGTTCTCTGCTAATAAAGATTGGAAAACAGGCACACATGAGAATACATTTAGATGCCACTGTTAGTTTGCGTAATTTATCTTACTGATATAATGCAAGCCACATAGAGTATTTCCAGGAGTGGAGGAAATAGACTCTCAATTTGAAGAGTAAAGGTCTAATCCTGAGCACTGTGGTGACACACTATCTCTTGGCGGGACAAAAAGATGGTCTGAGGTTGGGGATGGGAGTGTCACATTTGTCTGCTACACCCCGGACTCCCACTCAGCTGGGTCCATGAGCTATTGGTACGGGACTCAGTGGAAGTCTGTCAGGCTGGTTGAGGCCTCTGTTGACACTGCAATACACAATCACGCATTATCAATTGTAGTTAAAGGAAGGACTTATCTCAGAAATGCTGGTTACTCAGTTGAAAAACTATTTGTGCTGATGTTATAGATGAGGAAGGCTGGTGCAACACAAGAGTAGCATTGTTCTAGACTGTATGCTTCCCACAGCACAGAACGTTAATCATTGTAAGCTTTTGTTTTCTCTGAAGAAGAACACTGAAATTGCCAAACAGTAAAATGAAGAATAATGTGTACGCTTTGCTGAAATGCACTTTAATCTTATCAAAACCACACTGTGTCTTTCTTTTAGGAAAGTGTTTCACAATATTTAGCATACTGTAACCAACAACTGCAGATTTATTACAATTTTTCTTCTGAAGAGGTATTTTCATCCTGACGTTTGATGAACTACCTGTTAAAAGTTTCAGGGTCATGGGGTTTTTTGTGTTGCTCTCAGTTAAATATTTTCCTTGTAATTATTGCCGCAGATTCAGTTAAACAATGCACTCACCTTCTACCCAGTCTACACCTCCCTTTCTGAGAAGCTGGAGAATCCTTTTTCATCTCTTTCCATTTGCATCAACTTGCACTATAGATTTGGGCTTTTCTGCCAGTAAAAATTTAAAAGGGTATCTAATGATTAAAAAACTAAAATACAATGATTGAAATTTATGTGATAAAACCATGTTGGATTCAGCTGAATTGTTTTTACTTGTATTTCTAAAAGGGAATGTCAATATAGAAGTAACATGAAGCCTTCACCTCATAGTGCCACTTTTAAATTCTACGGCCATTGAATAGCCATTTCCTACTGAATGTGAAGTGATTAAACATCTGTCTGAATTGCTCAGCTTGAAGCATATGGGTTCAAGGGATGGTTGAACTTTCTTTCAAATGTAGTTAGGAGATCACTCACAAGTCATTGCAGACATATAGCTTGAGTTGTTACTCCATTTTCTTATGCTATAGTGAAGCAAACCACCCCAAATAAAAGTTTTATAAGACAAATGCACTCCAGAGGCTAATTGTTACTCCTGAATGCATGCATGGTTTCCAAATTGTTACATAGGTAGAGAAGGATTTGGGCTCTCCAGATGGGTTTCTGCTAACAGTGGGAAATGTCCTGTGCAAGGTTGCTGTCAAAAAGCAGCAGGTAACAGCCAATGAGGTTTTAAAAGTAAATGCACATAACTTTCAGACTCAGTGAATGCCCGAATAAAATGTGATTACTGCCTATAACCTCAGTAATAAAATGCTACAAAGTTCAAGAAAAAATGATTTAATATTAACTACGATTGTTCCAGCTCTTTACTAGAACCAGTGTGTTATATTAAATTTCTAGGTAAAGGCAGGGAGTGATCTTTACAAGCCCATGTTGGGTTAGACAACTGTCCTATTGCCTGTCCAAGTTTGGTAGCATTTTACTTTTTTTTTGTGATTTAAAACTAAAAGGAAATATAGAAATACTTCAGTGTGTGCCTTTGCCTGCTCCTTTAGAGCATGTAAAGAGGCTGTTATAAAGGTGCAATTTTACTTGGTGTGTGTCCGCGCATGTGTGCGTGTGCTTATACCTCTTCCTTTAATAACTTCTGAATCCACCAGCCTGCTTATTTCAACAGGAAGTTCATCTATCCAAGACGTTAAATTCCTATATGCCTTGCGTGAATCAGTATCCAGATAGAGGAAAGTAACTGCTGCGTACCATGCTGAAAGAAAGGCTAATATGCTCACCCTTTATTCAACTGCAGAGAACTGAGAGAGAGGAAGAGAGAGGGATGAAAACGCTTCATTAACTCCCTGCTCATGGAACTATTAGTGTTTGGAATGTCAAGCCACTTTTCAGTTTTTCAAAGGACATAGATAAGGAATTCATAGCACAAAGCAACATTATACCTTTGAAAATGCCCACACTTTTACCCTTCCAAAATGTGAAGCAGTGCACATGTGGTGCCCATGCTCTGAATGGCCTGTGGGGTTTTCTGCTTAGCAAATGCACACGGGAAGAGCGATGGCTTTGCAACAGCTTCTCCCCTTGCATGTCCCTGGACAGCTACGTGTAATATCACTGTGAAAGAGGGATCAAAGCAGCAGTGACCAGCCATTTATCAGTTTCAGTGCTAATCTTCCACTGAGTCAAAATACTTTAATAAAAAGCAGCCTTGAGCAACAGTTCACACTCATCCCATTTTCTTGCAGGAATATAACACAAGGTGCGTGAGTCTAGGGGCCTCAGATTGCTGAAGGGAGTATGGGCAAGCAGCAGATGGTGATCCTACTCAAAAATAAGACCTCTCTTCTTTTATGGATCTTTGGACTCCATTTAGACAGTATTCCCCTCTATTAAGGAGAAGGTAAATGACAAATCTCAGTTCTTCAAACATCAGATGAAAGCACTGTTACAGTAAACTTTGTGTGTGTATATAAATATATATATTATATAGTGCGTCAAATGCAACATATAACACTCCTATTTTTTTTCTTTTCCTCACATTTATCTCTGTGCAAACTGCATGAAAATGACAGTATTTTGCAGTCAGCATTATTTCTGATGAATTATGAATGTGTTTTTCTTATGTTCTTTTTTGGGTGTTTTTTTTTTTTTTTTAACTGAAAATAAGAAAAGGATTTCTTTTTAGTCCCAACTGAAAATTTTGCTTACAATGCAGTGCTTCTTCCCTGTCAAAGTGAATGCAAAGATAAGGGAAGAGGAAAAATAATTCTTCTTCTCAGCATCTGTTTCACAGGGTGAAGAAGGAGGTGCCTTCTTCAGGACTGGACCCATAGAACCGACCTTCAAAATCCTACTCCTGTGAGTATCTCTACTGATGTTAGTGCAGCATAAGTTTATGCATAGTTGGGTCTAGAAGTTTTAAAAAATCAGATAAAGCTATGTAGTTTGTGTAGCAATTTTGGTACTAGAGCTGTTTTGTTCTCTTGAATTACTCCAGAAATACACCTGTTTTTTCTGATGTCAACAAACTAACCGCAAAAATGTTCTGGGCCATATTCTTAACTCTTAACTTGCATGAACATAAGTCCTTTAACTTCCACATAAACAAAATCAGAATTAGGCCCACTCAATTCATCGTTAGCATTGCAGGTCTGATCTTCTTTTTAGGATGCACAGTGATATCCTCTGGGGAATCAGAAGACAAGACTGAGTCGTAAATTTTATGGTACTGCTGGTGAATTTATTCTCAATATATTGAATCAGCAGTTTCACTCTATTGTACAGCAGCCTTCGATTAAAGTCTCTGTGGTCTTCTCCAAGTTACACATATTTTAGTATCATCTGAAAGGATTTCTAATATGTAATGTTCCTTTCCTGTTTGGTGATTTACTGGATAAATTATGTTTTCATTTTTCTTACAGCTACCCCATTTTTCCAGCTGACACTTATTCTAAGAGTCTATGGGTAAACTTTACCTCCTACATTAGTTCTCATTTGTAAAATTTCTTAGAAAACAGCAACATCAAATTTCAACAGAGATCAATACAACACACAGGAGTGGTTTGTTAATATTAAAGACAAAGTCCTAGTAAGAACTAGATTTGTTTTCCACAAAATAAATATTCTATTAAAACTCAATCAACTAAGTATAATATGGAAAATATTTTTAACTTGTGACACAAGAGACATGCTGATTTCAGAAAGACTTTTTAATATGGTAACAGGCAAGCAGAGTAATCTCTCAACACACTTAGGGTCCTGTTCTTTCAAGTGCTGCATGCCCCGGAACACTGTTTTTTGCATGCATTAACACAAGAGTTACTTAAATTGGCTTTTGTTTAAATTACACTATGTGGTTACTCTTCTGTTTAATAGGGTTTGCATTTGTTTCCAGCACAGCTATTCAAAGGGGTGTGAAGTATGGGAAAAAGGCAAGCCATTAGAGAAGTATAACCTTACTCTTTTAACAGGTGACACCTACAAAGGTTGGTTTGTGTACACGGGATAGGACTGTATTCACAGTTACACCAATGGGAATATGCAAATAATCTTCTGATGTCATGACTAAAAAAGAGTTACTTTAACATTACAGCAGTGTAAATGAGAGAATAATAATTTTCCAGGTAAGTATTAGTGATACCAAGGGTTGGACACTGATGAACCACACAAAGAATCTAATACATTGGATGTTCCATGCCATTAGTAGTTATCATCAAATCAGCAGTTTTGTATGTTAAATGTTCTTTATCTTTTGATTGCACAGCATTGCAATCTTTTTCATGAATTAAAATATGTTAGTTTATATTTTACTTTTCATAGTCCTCTTAATACTTTTGACAAACATCCAACTATGTAAGGGCAGGTATTTCCTTCTGCCCATACTTGAATCACTGAAACATATGGATCTGAAGTCTCAAGACTGGGAGCTGTAGTGTGCTAAACAGGACAGAAAGTCACCTGTAATACACCTTTGGCAATAGAGGCTGGTGTTCTTGTAAAACACTGCACTCGCTATACAAATGTATTCCACTGTGTTTTCCTCTGTTTTGTGATAGAACAGCCAAAAAAAGCCACAGCAAAAGCAGTAAGAAATTATGAGAAACAGTATCTTCAGTCAAGATGTGAAAGGAGATGGTGTACTGATGAAGAAAAAAACACAGAAAGGTTGTCTTACATCCCAAAGGCTGCAGCAGTAATTGGGGCAGAGATTAAATGAGAAAGAAGGCCCAATGATAAGGGAGAAAGCGAAAGCAAATTCAGCATTATGGACAGGGGTTATCATGTATTAAACCAGTATCCATCTGACTTGATAGAAAAAGTTGCTTAAAAACACCACCAAAGGAAGCTGAAGTCATACAAGAAGGTTGTGGAGAAGTAGTGAGAACCAGTGATGCATGAGCCAATGAGCTACTGTACATGGGAATGACCCAAAAGACTTAGTACATCTCTTTACATCTTAAAAGCATTGCAGGAGGCTCTTGGCATGCAGCTACTACCATCTAGCTAAACCCTTTCAACTATGAACATCATCTTCAAAAAAAATCAGCTCCTTTCCGGACAGAGTCAAATGTAAAAGAGCAGATAGAGCCATGCTATTAAAAATCACGGGAAGTGTTGATTGAATGAATGTTTAAGGACTAGGCAAATGTCTATTAAAATGTTTTTTTCCATTTATCCTTTTATTTGGCTTTGTTTCATTTATTCCCACTTCCTGTTTCTTGTATTCTAATTTGGAAATCTGGGAAGTACCATTAAAATAAGGTTGTCACCACTCTGCCCAGGTCCCATACAGACATTAGCACTGCAGTTAGGATTAATATTAATGTTTAAAAAGATCCCTGAAGAAACTGATTTTATCGGGGCTGCTTGTTATGTTGATGAGAAGAACTTTTGCAGTACAAAACACAGAATGAGCAGGAACCTTACATGTAAAAATGACTGTGGACTGTGACATGGCTCAGCCAGCCTCTGACTTTCTCTGCTGTCACAGCTGAACACAGGTATCAAAATTTTGAGTCTCTAAATTGGGTTCCTACATGTCTGTATGCAATAGAAGATTAGCTGTGAGTTTAGGAAAAAGGGAGACAGTCTGTACTTCTAATTTATTAGGTTTTTCCTAGCTCATTTCTGAATGACAGCAGGGGTGATGAACAACAAAATCAGGTTGCTCTGTTCACATCCCATTGACCCATGAGTGCACCACAACTGTGGGAGCTATGTTTTAATCAGACTGGCAGAAACTTGGTCAATGGACAAGAGCTTGTAATAAAATGGCAAAATTTTCTCAAAAAAAATCATTTTTTGCATGGCTTGTGTTCAAGTGTCTGGCAATCTACTACTAATCTAGGTCTGAGTACCAGTTACTTTGGTTTGTAATTAAGTTTAATATGAGTTTTCTTTTTGAAGATTTACCATGACTAAAATATTACTTTGATACCCAAATGTAAGAAGATTTTTCCCAGACTTATCAAAGGAAAGTGCATTGTGACTCTGCCTCCAATAAGCTCTCCTGAGGCGTATTAGAACTTTTTTTAATATGGCTACATAAGTCTATACCAGGGCAATTTTCCTTGTATATAAAATAGTCTGAATGATTTAGAGGTATAAATGAGTGGAAGATTATACAAATATCCAGCACCATTTCACTGACAGGTAATGGATTGAATTCTTTCTTTGGCACTCTCCTTTTTTTTAACTAATCTGCCTAAGGGTCTCTTTCTTTTAAAATATAAGGTCTTTAGGGAAGGGACTGCCTATTACTATGTTTTTATGCAGTACATGTTTAAGTTACCGTAAATCTAATAGTAGAAAAGGGTTGCCTGACTGCATGGAGCATACATGGACACTTTTCTGTATAAATAAAATTATCTGTCCTTCAATTTAAACTGCCAAGCCCCCACATAAAGCCAGGCTGTCCAGTTAAATAATACAACAAGATATTATTAGTGAAGCACACTGTCTCCTTACATAAATATAAGCATCAGCTTAACAACACCATGAGAATATTTTGCTCAATATTTTTGTACTGTGGCATAACCATATAACCTGACATCCTATGTAACACCATCCTAGGTATGGTATCATACAGTATCCTGAGCTTTGATGGTATATAAGAAATTATTTCATTATAAATGTCTTTGAGACTGATTCTACAATTCATATGCAGACAGAAATACAAAAATGCCTGGGCTTCAAAAGAAGACTTCAAGGAGCCAGTCCTTAGTTTTATTGCTTTTTATCTGTGAAGGCTCTGATAATGCACACATTTTTTAAGTACAACCTAACATAAGCCAACTTCTAAATTCAGCTTCTGGCGACAGCTCCTTTTATACTTCCTCTTGCATGAGCACACACAGCACCAAAATCCAATCTACTGTGTCAAATATATGCATTTTGCAAATATATGACTATTTGATAAATGGAGTCGAATCTGGGTTTTTTAGGTTACTTTTAACAATGGAGAAATGTGCATAGTTTATTTTTTAGCTCACGTGTTGCATGCAAATTGCCTCTTTCTACAGTACAGTGTGCATATGAAGTTCCCTGAGATGTCTGAACTAGATTCACTGTGAGTACTTAACCAGAATATGCAATTAAAATGTAATTCATTTCTAGATATCATCAATATTCTGTCATTGCATAAGGGGAATGGACTAGATGACCCATGAAGTCTATTCCTACCCTCATATCTATTACGATTACCTTATATTAGTAAAATTGCTTTTTAAGGTCACTTATATGTGGTGGTTCCCTTTAGGCAAATATTTGGTACAATTGGCCATTCATGTGTATTTCTTCATGCTGTGTTTAGAATGGATTCAGTACAGGTAGAGCACCAAATGAAGCAAAACCCTGATATTTTGTTGTAAATAATTCATAAAACAATGTTATGAGCCTTATTCCCAGTGAGGCATCCACATAATGAGCCACCCAAATGAAGCAGCAAAAACATCCACTTCCCCTGCCATGGGTGTGCCCCTGACAGACTCCTCAGGGTCAGAAACCCATCAATCTCCTTTTACACATGAGCTAATCAATTCAAAGAGGGAAGTGCCAATGAGCTATTAGATCAATATGGTGAAGTATGGAGATTGATCTTATCCCAGAGTGACTACATTAACAGACTCGTCGGTGTGACCTCTGCCCTGCAGCGCACATTATACAGGATTGCAAGTCTGATATCTGAATGAAGACCTCAGGTCATTGCTTTTAATAATCTGCTTTGCTGAAAGAATTAAAAAGTAAAACTGTAAAGGGATGACTAATGAAAATATGAAGTGCTTTCTTCTCCTCTAGTCTTGGAACACTTGCAGAAATCACACCAGCTTTTCACAGCAACCAGCAACATTGTCTCGCACAGAAACCTGCTCAGCCGTGCCTGGCTATCGGCATTTGAGATAATACATATAATACAACCAACAATATTTTGCTCTCCTACCACAAAAACTAATTAAATAACCCAAATACAAAACGATAAACAGTACTAGCTGTGTCAAAACTGATTAAAGTCTTGGGTGAATTACTCCAACT
The DNA here is from genome assembly GCF_947461875.1 of Haliaeetus albicilla. Taxonomy (NCBI): domain Eukaryota; kingdom Metazoa; phylum Chordata; class Aves; order Accipitriformes; family Accipitridae; genus Haliaeetus; species Haliaeetus albicilla. The sequence goes on along the minus strand of NC_091490.1, from coordinate 25,710,938 downwards.
GGTTTACCTGAATGGCCAGATCGAGAGCTATACTGGAGTCCCGGTGGTCTGACTGACTTAGCTGGTGTAAGTGGGATTGCAGTAGCTGGCACTGCTGTGAAAGTTGCTCACAATGCTGCATACCGCCCGCCAAGCAAAATGTTCCCAATACTTGCATCAACTCAAGGTCCAACCCTGGGAGTCTTAGTACAAAGGCCAGTGACTTCGGGGGGGAGTTGATCTCATCAGAGGAGCCTGGCTTCACAATATTTACGAGCAATATGCGCATACGTCCTTTAACACTTTTCTGTCCCTTAATCAACCTATGCTTGTAAGTGTCACCAACTTTACAGGAAGTCTGTACATGAAGTAACCGCAAATAATACTATAAGCAACCATTTCAGGCCTTTCATTTTAAAGACTAATCTTTTTGAAATATAGTTTCAGAGATGCTGAAAAAACATACACTTTGTTGTCTCAGAGCATGATATTAATATTGTTAATATTTTTAAAACCCTGAATAATCTCATTGCAATGAAATATTTATGTGTATAACACATTTTAATACTGTATTTTTATTATACCAAACATTTTTATTGTTCACTGTATAATTGAATCAATGAATTAGAAGAAGGTTACTAAAAAAGGATTAATGCATTTTTAATGCAACTGAATGATATAACTTCTGTTAGTCACTAAGAATAATGGCAGATCTATCAGGTTTATATAGATAAGAGCTTTGTGAGTTTATCTGAAAGCCCACATAATGGCTCTCATTTAGCCGTAACCTAGAAAAACGGACTTAGCAATCCTATTCGGGGTTTTAATTCATTGTTTATGTATATGATCTCTTTTCCACCTTGTGATCAGATCACCTGTCTAATCATGAAAATATGAATCTGTTTAGCAGATACATCTATTTCCAGTTGTAAAACACTTTTTGAAAACAATGTTCTTTCAAAGCCTAAATGGAAGAACCGAGCTAGCCATACAATACCACTGGGAAATGTTACTGAACTCTTAGGTTAATAGACAGGGGAAATGGTGAGAACTTTGTACGTTAATACTGAGAATGTGGATGTTTCAATGCTTGCACAGCTTGAATCCTTAATTAGCCCACCAGCCTAAACTAGAAATACTTTCCAGGTAGAAACTGCTATGCTTAAAAATATCCTAATAGAAAATCCTTATATTACTATAACAGCGATTGAAATTTTAACACCGCACAAAATGTTATCTAGAAAATTAAAACAGCAGTTGGAAACGTGGCTCCCAGTCCTACACAGATATTGTGTTCTTTGCAATGCAGCATTTAATTTTCTAATATTTTGCAATGGATATAAAATACATAATGAAATTTTATATTAGTACAAGATACATGTATTGTGGAGGAGGGACTTTATAATGACATCCTTAGAAATGTATTTGCATTCTTCAATAGGAGGTATGTTATCAAACTTCTTTTAAATCAAAGGATTCTAATATTTCTTCTACTTTTAAGTAGGAACTGAGAGAGAATTTATGCATAATACATACATGTGTATGGTACACAAGATGCTGTAGTATTGCTCCAGGACTTGTGTGAATTTTGTGAGACCACATAATTGATAGTGGTGAGCCACAATTAAATAAATCACACCACCAAAATGGGCATACATTTTTTTCTACCACTATGATGTGTTTTTTACATCATGTTCTTTCCAAACACACTAAAAAGCTATTCTATAATAGAAGAGTTTTAGATTTAAAAGGGCTTTAGAATTCTGATATTATATTTGTACCTTCCCACTTACAAAGCAAGGAACTTACTTAATACCCATCCAATAGTTAAGGCCTCAGAAGGGCTTTGATTCAGGAAAGCACTTTACATGTTTATTTGAAGCATTTGTCCTGATCTCAGTGATGGGAAGCAGATGCTTATAAATTTTCACTAAAACGAAGGTGATTCTTCTGAATGGGGCAAGGGAAAGTAAACTTATAGCATATACAGAACTAAACCACCTTTTCCATAAATAATAATAATATCTGGTTTAAATTCAGTGTCCCACACTCAACAAGTGCTAGAAGTAAATGCTGCCTCCCAATGGAAATGTGAAGTTTGTTTCCCAATAAAATAAACCACAAAATTTCTAGTCCCATTCATTTTATCAGATGTTCAGTCTTTAACTTACTTCTTGTAAGAACTGAACAATTTTCATTCTGGATTTCTCAGTCAAATGTTTTGTTTTATGAACTTCATATTATGGGCTCAAAATGCACAGTTTCTTGAGTAAGGAGGATGTTCTTTCCCTTTAACAGCTACTTGAAAACTGGTCAAGAATATGAGGAAGCAAAAATGGATTAGTGGTAGAGTCCAAATGAGGTCATGAAGTTCATAATAAATACAATTTATCTTATAATTCTGCAATTTACCACATAGCTCCACAACTCTTATCTGCAGTATCGCTGTCACAGGTGCTATCAACAGATGCATCTGTCTTGTCACAGAATCTATGGCTGCATTAGGGATATCTGCTAGTGGCATCTATTTAGATGGTTGTTAGGTATCTGAGTACAAATAAGTGATAGACATTATTTTATAATCAATGAAACATGTCACTAGCTTCTGTGTAACACAGGAATGGCTAAATGGATTTTTTTTTAAAAACCCTCTTTCCATTTTCCACTGTAAGCAAGCGCTCACAGACAGAGAATGTTCATGAAAACTTTCAGAACAAAAAGATAATCTTCTGGGAAAGTTACATTAGACTGAAAATACATGTCTAGAATCGAAATGCTTCCTCAGTCTCGACAGAATAAATAATAAATGCTTTCTAGGTAACTACTGCAGCTCTTTTGATAACATATATATTAATAAATTAAAAATGTCTGTAGATTGACAAGTGTTTTGTGGGCTTATACTAGAAAGCCAATAGCTAATTATGAAAGCCTGACTTGACTAATCAATTATTCAGATGAACATTAGGTGCCTATTATATGCGTAAACATGGGAATTATATTTCCCCTAAGTAACTTTCTAAAATAACAAACCCAAAACATGCAAATTTGAAATAGAAAGAAATGGCACTATTATGCACTTATTGCATATGCAGAACTCCCACTGAATTATTCAGGGCACACTGAATCGGGAGCCTTGGTCTTCTGACTCTGAGCAACACAGCAATAGCAGCACATGCCATGTTGTATTTGTTATGCATGTAATATTGATTTAGCTCGTTCTTGCTGGTCATGATTCAAATTCATTCCATGTTTAGGAGGTAAGGGAAAGGAGAAGTATCCTGGATTGAGATTTGCAATATATTTTTATGCCTGTTGAACACAAGATTATCTGATAAATTAATAAGACCATGGCTTTTGAGTGCAGAAAGAATAAGCCTTTGCAAAGGAACACAAGTGAGGTAATGAACTGTGTTCTGAGAAGGTTTATATTTGCTTCATTCCCCACCTCCTGTATGTAAAGATTGGGACAGTGCTAGTAGTACAAAACGGATTCACTGGTGTCTCATTTAATTTGTGAGGCACAAAACAGAGTAAGGTAATGCATAATCGTCCTCTGCATTTAGAAAAGACCATGCTCTTAAGCAGAATACAGCAACAGGGGAACCAGAAATAGATGTGACCAGACACCTGCTGACAAACAGTGACAAATCCCACTGACACTGCAGTGACCCCCAGTTAGTCAAGATTTAATTAAGGGGTATAATTAAGTCAGTGGAACAGAACACTAATGAGTGGTGTTTTTTATATGGGTAATTACACATAAGAATACAAAGTAAGCTAGGCCCCTAAATATATCACTAAAATGAACAGTATAGAATGACAATCAGAGCTTTAAGTACTTTTTTTTTCTTTCTCTGCAATAATGCAGGTTGAAACAACACAGCTCGTCAAGCATCTGTACAAATGCTAACAAATGCTGATGGCCCAATCCTGCATGTGTCTAAGCATGTTGGTAACACGACCTTGGTGGCACAATGCACACAAGTAAGGCTAGGCATGCATGGGTTTGCTGGGCTCTGTCTGTCCTTGTGTTTGCATGTGTTTGTACCATGCAGGGGTCACTTCGGCTGGTTTTCTAGCAAATGACATTCTGTTGCTACTCTGTTACAAGTAACACATCCTCTACATTTCATTTATCCAGTGTGTTGATTACCAGGAAGACATACATTACAAATTGTTCACATGATTATCTGCACATTGGGTGCAATATACCTTTACAATCAAACAACAGGGTTTTCTTATGGCAGTGGTATTTTATGCCTGATCCAGTTCTCTGGAATTTATTTTGGGAATCTTTAGGCAGTTGAATGAAATAGCTGAAATATCTTTGTCTCCGTGATATTTGCTTACACTTCAAACAGAAAAGTATTGTAAAGTAGATTTACGAGACCAAGATGTTAAACCGGGGTGGAAAACATCATCAAGAATAATGATGACGATGGTAGGGGAAAAACAACTTTCCGATGGTCTCAAAGATTTAAAAGAATGCCTGTGTAGTTTGGGGCCAACCCTCTGCTGGGATTACTCTATCTGGTCCCAGCTGGTAGCCTGCAGTTAATGACAGCCTTTTATCCGTTATCAAAGCAACAAGTGGAAAAGCAGATCCTCCTGCCTGCTAACACTCTTTTCAGTTCTCTCTGTAGAATTTCTGCTTCTAAATCTTTCCTTTTAACAAGTCCTCAGATTTCCTTTCTACTGTTGCAGGAGACACTAAATACGTCTCTCAAGTCTTTAGCTTGCTTGTCTAACTTAAAGTCTGCAGGACGCTAAAGGAAGAGAGAATAATTGCATTACAACAGGACATTTTCTACAGGAACTGACTGAAATGCAGAATGAGCCTGATCCTGCTCACACTAGAGTGCTGAGAGTTTAGCAGTTGAGTTCAGTGACAGCAAAACCAGCTCTTAATTACTCAAAGACAGTACCGATACAACACCTCAATTACAATTTCAGACCAAGACATGAGTTAGGCTTAAATTTAATCTACTAACCTACTAATCTTCTTATTTATATAAATACAAATTTTACTGTAACAAAAGCAAAGCAAACAAACTGCATTGAAACTTATGACACATATACTGTGCTTACTTTGCTTTTTTAGTAGTATAGGAAAAATTTTAAAAAGGTACAACTGGGAGATATTTAAGTATAATTAATGTGAATTCTTTCAAGCAAAATCTATCCACTAAAACTGAACAGTTATTTGTTGTTAAAACAAACTTAAATTAATATACTTTATATCGTAAACATATACATCCACCTTTCCTTAAATCATGCTGTCAGAGAGTAATAGGTCTTAGAAACGCAATCCTATAAGTTACTACAAGTATACTTTTAAAATCAAGAGAACAACTTAACAAGCTCTTACGTAGGCTACATTAAAGCATAATATATGTTAAGGGGTTTGAATTGTTTTTGAACTCTTTGGGTTTTAAACAGATTTTCCCATGATTTAGAACAATTATGCAATGACAGAAGATGCTGTGGGAATGCCAGTGTGGCAGTGAATCCAGGCCAGGACTTGCTCCCTCTCTGAACTGAGGCCTTTGCCTCAGCTTTGCCTCTGTGCACGCCTAGGTGCCTCCTTGAGCGGGGTCAACAGATGGAGCAAGGGCCAGATCCTGCCAATGCTCTGCCCTGCCTGCAGTGCAGTCCTATTGCACTTAGCAGAATTAGACCTCTGTATCTAACCCTACTCATTTAAGCCCATTAAAGCTTTTTAATGCTTGCGAAAGCATGATTTGGCTCTGGGTCCTCTGGCACTTTACTAAGACATAGGCAGTAGCGTCTCATTTTTATGAGGTGCCTGAGGTAACTGTTCTGGATAGGGCCCCAATAAATGTGATCTTAAGATATGAAGTCGCTATTTTAGTCTTTTCCCATGAGCCCATGAGCTGGAGCACATGCAAAAACCCTAACACAACTGAAATACCGTAAAAGAAGAGAGGTTGTAAAAATCCTGCAAATGATCTCCCCATTTTTCTCTTTCTGCGGGCATGTGCCAGTATAAAATACGGGATTAGACAGAGCGACTTCCGCCTGGGCTGCAGACACATGTATGCATAATGGATCCCTGACATCTTCTTCTCCCCCATTTCATCCCCGCGAGGCTGCCCCTGCCCAGCCGCGTATGAATGAACAGAAGCGCCTTTCATCCCCCACTTGCCTGGCGCTTCAAAAGGAACTACAAAAATAGCAGCAACAAAAATCCAGCCGCCTGCCAAAAGGCCCGCACACATCCCATTCTCACAGGCATGCGAAAGGTTGGAGAGCTCAGCAAAATTTTTATGTACGGGAGCAGGCCCAAGGAAAACTCACACGCCATAACCAATTGTGGACACAGGATCATCTATCAGCAGACAAATGCAGGAACTCCAGAATGTCTCTCCTCAAATGAAATAATATATCTTTGAAAGCCAATGCCCGTTTTAGGCCTGAGGCCCATATATCAAGCCTGAGAGGCTTGTGGATACGCTCCAGGGCCATTAACCTTCCACCTGTTTCCCCTTGTCCTTCAGGATGAGACCCTGCCCTTGATTTTACTCCCTTCCCCTGTTCATCTTCCGACAGAGTGTAAATGTAAAGCAGAGGGCCTGCGAAATAATTCAAAGGCAATGGACCAGGGACATGGTTACAAATCTCTGCCACTGGCACTGTGACTTATGCAGGCAGTTTGTCACACATGAGCCAGGTGACCTCTGTGACATAACAGAGAAAAATATCGCCCGAGATCAAAAGATGAGATTCAGAGCACTCTAACTAACTCTGGTGTATACAGCCATGCTACACAGCGGCCAGGGGTTCCCTCTCTTCCAAATACTGCTCGCTCCACTCGCTAGCAGGCAGGCCATGCTCCTGCTAATTTCAGTAATCTCTTTTTCCTTCCACTTTTCAGAAATCTTTCCTGTAACCTGAACATCAATATTTGCCTCCTCCTTGAAGCCTCTCTTTTTCAAAAAAGAAAATTAAATTGACAAGGAGAGGCAGCAAAATGTCATGCAGCAGAAAAAAGTAACACATAAAAAGCAGTGTCATTGAAAATGGTGGAATAGTCACTTTTGCAAATGGGTCTGTTTTAATCCAGTAATTTTTGAAATTCTAAGTAATACTAAAACTTTGTATGAGCACATGCTGTCTCTGGTATTGCAATGAGAAGTCTTTAATGTCTAAAACATTTATTGGGATTCAACTGTCATGATGGTTAAAATGAGAGTAGAGTTAGTATTAAAAATTATGCAATGCTCCCAGATAACAGACATCTGTACTGATTCGTATTTTACAAAGAGATATACTAGAGAACCAGAATAACAGTCATTTGAAATAAAGCTTAATCAGATTGATTTTTTTTTAAATCTTGAATTCATTTTTCAAGCTGTGCGCTACATAGGAAGTTTCCCAGCTGTTTTGTACATTCAGGACTTCTCTGCTGGGTGCAGACAAAAGAATAAGGCCTAATGCAGTGTTTCTCTTTCACTCCCTGTAACCTAACGGTATGTCTGGTATGGACATTTAATTTTGTCTATTTCATAAATTAAAAAAAAAAAAACCCACAACTGTCACAGTATCCTAGCATGATGATGAAATGAGAAATACAACTGTAGCTAGGTCACCCTAAATCCCATTCTAATCCTAAATCACTTTGGCACTTGCCAACACCTAGCTGATGAAAAACTCAGTTTAACCCATGAATGTATATAAACATACACACATACAGACACACACACAAGAATTCAGCACGTTGTTTACAAGTGTGCTAAACATTATTTCATCAGCTATTTCATCCTGTCTTACACATGCTGACTTTGAAAATTTTGCACAGGGCTCAAGCTCTTACTCAAAAATCATCTGCAGGGGTAGTGTTCCACTATGAAAGTATAGCTAAATTCACTAAATCTAAAAGCATAAAAAAAGTTGAACTATGCATAGGACTTGAGGCTAAATCATGCAGTAGTTATAAAGAAATGCACAGCTGAAAATCATTTCATGTTTCCCATTGACTAAAGCCTGATGTAGAGCATTAAACGATGCAGAACACTGCAACAGCAAACACAGTAAATGCAAATTTAATATTACAAAAAGATTACTGTGAAGTGTTACCACATGCATTTGTAAAAATAAGACAGTTGTTTGATTTTACAGTGCTAAAATCTTTTGCTCTTGTTTGGGCCCTGTGATTACACACGTTTTCCTCTTTTTAATATGTCTAAAGAAAGCCTGCCAGAGATAAAACAGTCAGCGGTTACATGTGAGTTTTGTCATTGGTTTCAGTGAACTCCAATTCAGATCCCAGATGCCTTCATTTTTGAAAATACCTAGAGTGTTACTTTTTCATGTAAAATATAGGTGATATATCCCAGGGTTCTGGCAGTCAGATTTTAGCTCTCTTTGACACTCTTAATATATTAATTTGTATTTATGCCTGATTTCACTTTGGCTTTCTGCATTCCCCCCCCCTTTTTTTTTAATATATTTGATGTGTCCCTGAAAAAATTAATATTTAATTTAAAGAGCACCTAGCCCAGTCCATTGCCTTTTACAGTAAGTATGATCTAGTGCATCTGCTTTTGTAATATGAAATTTGGAAATCAAGGCTAGGCATCATATGCTACTCTAACAGAGGATTTTGCTCATTTGAGTGTTTGATCAGTTTTGAATGCCCAAATGGCCTATTAGAATTTCCAAGACATAAAGAAACTACTTAAATATATCATTATATGTATAAAAATACTATTATCTGAATATAATAATAATCTTTGTAAATACACACTCAGGTACACATTAAATGATTTGTCCCATTTACCTCCCACCATGTGCTTTTTGTTTAATAGCTACTGATCATCAAATAATTTATAAGATTAAACATTACAGCACCCTGATTCTAAAGAAGAGAATTTGACTCTTGCTGGTTTTAATATAACATAATGTCTTGTCTTGTGGAAAAAGCCTTAAACTAATTGGTTGACATACTACACAGATGCTACAAGTCCAGTTAATTGTATTTTTGAGTGCTTGTGCCTCCCTGATTCAGTCATTTAGAACAAAAGAAAACAAGGAGTATTTAACATTTAAAAATAATAATAATAATAATTTTGGGCATGAATCATTCTTTACATTCTTTTCCAGCTACTGACAATTTCTGTTGGGAAAAGTGCCATATAGTATCGACAGTGACAACAAATTGTATTGTCCGGTGAACATCTGTTTCCGACTCCTACACTGATATTGCAGGTTGGGTACTTTTGATTTAGTCTTCACAGGCTGCCCGACCACAGAGGAACTGGAAATTACTGGTATGTTCAACTTTTATTATTGGAACACAGGAAAACTTTATCATCATGCTGGGAAGTTCTCTGTCTTTTGAAATATTGGAAAGAGGGTTATATTAGCACAGAAAGCCACATGCGATAGTTCTTAGGAAGAAGGAGAAAAGCGGCTCCTGTTCATTGTGTCTGTCAGTATATGTGGGTTTGCAATTCTGCGGTGAAAATCTCAAAACGGAACAGTATTTCTGTTTTCAAGATGCAAGGTTTGATGGTAAGGGTTTTGGGGGGGTAAGGGTGTTGTTAATTTTTAATAAAACCAGCAGCACTGCAAAAAAAGGACCAGATTCTCCCAGACTTGCTCAATATGTAGTATTGTGTCCCTATACAAAATATCTCTGAAATCCAAAGCAATTTCTATAGGGCAGAGCAGGCTGAGGTTTAGTATGTGTTGCAGGACCTAGCTCTAGAGGATGTCAGTCTCAAAGAAAGAACTGATCTTTTCTAACTCATATTTATTGCGCCAAGATACTATGATAGCAACTTATAGAGAAAGGCCATGTTAACTAGTTAAAATTATTACTGTTAAAAAACCCAAAGACAATACTAAGCAATCTTTTAAAAATTGAGGGGAGTTTGTTAGAATGATCGATGACATTTTTTCTCACAGTTATGCCACCATTTGTTATTCAGCATGGAGAAAAAGGTAAAGTTCCGCTTTGGCAGGGACAGAGAGGCAATGAAGATACATTCTTGATAGGCAACATGTGCCAGTTTGATAAAGCTCCAACTCCTGATCTCTAAATACACCAGCCACTGCTGGGATAAACTACTTAAAACTATCCTCTTTTACAGAGAAAGAGGGAGAGAGAGAGAAACTCCACTGAAACTCCTATTAACACTAATTGGAGTTGCCAGCATGCAAGGGAATCAAAGGCAAAACATGTGGAGCTCCCACTGAAGTCAAGAGAAGGACATGCCTTAAAGGAGAAGCATGCAAATTAAAAATATATGCTGTTCAACATTACCAAATGAGCTAGCCACGTAAACACCGACTTTGAGGTGTAACCCTTCCTACTGGGAACGCTCCCCTGGACAGTTCATTCTTAGTCAGGAGAGAACATTGTCCTTGACCATGCTTGCAGAATGCGAACCTATCTTGTGAATGACAGGTCCAAAACAAAGTAAAGTAATTGCCATGTGTTTATTGCTACTTAAAGTTGTTATTATTGTTGTTGCTGTTGCTAATATTCTTGTTGTTTATCCACTGTAATATAAACAAGGACCATTGTTTTCCAAGTCCTTCATCAGAAAGACAGTTTTTTGATGCTACTCCTTATAGCAATTTTGGATGTCTCAAAGACTAGAAAGTCTGGGTAGAATCTTAGCAATATGGCCAATATTCAAAACACTGTTGGGAGATTCTAGGTCTCAGCCTTAAATGCAGAAAATTGCCTGATCTTGCTTTTAATGAGTGTAATATGTACTTATATATGTACTAACGCAAACAATACTCCAATAGTATTTACGAGTAGCTTGCTTTCTATCTCCCTCTGTTCTCTCCATATGTAGATAGATGGAACATCAGTGATTGTGGAGTGGTTACAAAAGAAGCTGAAACTATTTTATACTGTAGTGACCTGGGTGTGAGCTACACATTACGCTTGGCTTCCACTTGCACACTAGATGATTTGCACCACCACCTAATTTAGCCTCATGCCTCCCAGCAGCCTGTCTACTACATCGCTACCATCTCCCACAATTCTTTCTAACGTCAGGGTTGTTATGCCCTAAAACTACTGCACAGACAAATGGGAGTGGAACCAGAGACTTTGGGCAATTGTCGCCTATTATTCTCCCTACATGTTCTTGCTGTTACCTGAAGGAAAGTTAATAGTTTGGATTAACTACCTTTATGCTTTTATTGTGATTTTTACTGATCTCCAGGAGTAGCAGATGGAAAGGAGACCGCTGGCCTGTCCAACCCACCCACTCTGAACCTTTTTCTCAAAGATTTCCACCTTTTCCCAAACGGGTGCACAAGGAATTTAAGGGGTTGGCACTGAAACACACTGACTGTTGCTGAAGGTCTCTGTAGGATAGGTCAGTGGAGCCCAGAGCCACAAATAACTGTAGTTACTGCCTCCTATGTAGTGGCTGTGGTACTAACACTATTCCCAAGAAAGAGAAATGAAGAGGAAATAAATAACAAAAAGGGCATTTTGAAATAACATGTAGCAAATATGAAATGTAAAAACTTGACAAAGGCGGCTTTACAGAAGAAACCAGGAAACTGGCAGATGCTGCAAGTGAAACTGGAAATACAGTATTCAAGATCTTAACTTGCACTTCTTATTTGGACAAAATTCTCATTGGCTTCAGTAAAGTTTTCTTCTGATAAGCAGTACAAGACTGGGCCTGTAAGCACAACCTGACTTACACTGAAAATTACTATATGCAATACTGACTTGTTCAGCGCTCTATTTAGGAGAGTAAGCAGTTGCAGGTACACATTTATTTCCTTATACAGGGAATTCCGGCCCTAGCATGGAGACAAGGATGTTTCCCAGCACTCTGTTACTCTTTTCTCCCCATACCTTGAAGAAGGATGAAGTCGATTAGGGGATGACTAGACAGCCCTGTCTCTACCTCCTCTAAAGTGCTGGATTAGCCCTCAGACTAAATAAGCAGCTGGTGCACAAGGGCTGCAGCAAGCCGCTTCTCAAGTGGTGAGGGATTATGACTCAGCACCACCAGTCACTGTGTTTGCTCATTACTCAGGACAAATTGTGAGACTGCAGTAAGTATTCCCCAATAAATACCACAAGGTATCCAGATAAAACAGACGGTGCTGACTGTAACACCAAAATAAAGATACAATTCTTCGTCACATCCAGTGTCACTTAGTCAGGGTGATGTTTCCTGTATTCAGCAAACATGCCAGTAAAAGAATTTCCTTGGCATACAGACAACATGGAAATGTCCTTTTAAAAAATCAGTTAATACCAACAGAATTCATGAGCTAGCTGCAACCGTTTCCTATGCTATGGAAAGAACACTTGAATAAGGTTAACCAAGACATTTCACCCTTCCAACATCCCCCCTCCCCATCTATTTCTGGATGTCTTCTTTTGTTCACCCTTTGCTAATTATAGTGGCCTTGCTTAGGTGATATTTATAGTCTTAAAAGAGTTGCCTGACTTTTAGAACACTTTATTCATGTATATTTCCTGTGTTTATTGTTGCCTCAACTAATTTTTTAAATTAAATTTACTTGATCCAAGATTTTATTTAGCAACAAATATCAAAGTACTTTTCTTTCAACAAATGCAAGAGCTGTATTTAGATGTAAAAAGCATTTTTCTATTTCTGAATTTCTGAAAACAGATTTTAGTTTCTTTCCCTTTCCAAGTGATGGGTATGACAGACGATTCCAGAATTAGACAAAATGACATTTTTTTTCACCACAATATGATTATTTGGTATCTTATTTTACTAATTTATCATATTTTTTTTTTGTCTGTAACGGTTGCTTTAATGACCGGGGTGTTTCCAAGGCACAGTGTTAAATATTTGTTTGCCCAGACTGCCCCGATGTTTACCTAACTGCCTATAATTGAACTTCTACCAGTTACAGAAGCAGAAAAAAAGACATTGAGGATGTCCATCTAAAATTATAGCTTCACTGTGCCACCAGCACTGTATTTTACCTCTTTCTTAGTTTTCCTTCATTCCTTCTTAAATCTGCCCTTTTATTTCTTCTGCAGTTGCTCTGCAAACGTGCCTGCAGTGATGCCAATAGCAACAACTTTCAGTCCCTATTTCAAAAGCTCAAATAAAGAACATTTTAGGGAAAAAAATTGGTGCGTGTCTTTCAACTCTACTGAAAGCAGACGGACTCGGGGAAAGGTTAAAGCAAAGCGTGAGGTGAACATGCTGGCGGTTCGCCTTTCAGCAGAGACCCTTCCTCCTTTCCCTGGCAGCTGCCATCCTCTCGGACACGCACAGGCAGAAGTAAGGGTATCGCGCCTCCGCGGAGGACAAAGCCGGGCAGCCACGCCATCCCCCCGTTCAGTGCTCCGGCGCCCCGATGCCTGCGGATGTGTCCCCGTGCTGCGCCCGCGCAGTGCTGCCTAGCGGGACCGCCGAAGGGCAGACCAGCCCGTTGCAGCCCACTCCCAGTGGCGACGCAGGGAAGGGGGTGCTGCTTCCCAGGCGGGCTGCTAGAGCCCCCAGCCCTGCTCCCACCCAGGGCGTACACGCCTCGAGCCCAGCGTTGGGCGCCGACGCCGAGGCACGCCTCGCCCTGCGCGGCAGTGGGGGCTGAGGGCCGCGCGCGTGCAGAAACGCGGGCAGCAGGGCGGCTGCCCAGGGGACAGCGCTCAGCCTCGTGCGGTGCCTCAGGCTGCCCGCCCACAGCCCTTTTACGCAGCAGTCAGCCCCAGGTCGGGGAGGAGGAACGTGAGAGAGAGGCAGAGCCGCAGCCCTTGAGTTAGCTGCTCTTTCAGGGTTTGCTCCCAGAGTTACTTGCCGATGTCCTGTGCAGGGCACAGCTCCTCTTTCAGACACAGGGCCCTGAGGGAACCTGCAGGCACTAACAGCCCCACCTGGCCCCCACCCACGGCGCCATTTAAGCTCCAGGCAAGGCCCTGGCCCTCCCTGGGCTGCCTCACAGCTACGGCTCCCTCACCGCCTGTGCGTGCTCTTGCCTTGTCCCCTCAAATCGTGCCTCGTTCCTGGGGGTCCTGAGGGTGGTGGGGTGGGCCACCCCCGCCGGCAGCCCTGGGGCCTGCCCTGGTTTGCGCGCAGGGGTGGCAGGCCTGTGTCCCTCAGCCAGGCTGAGCTGGCGGGGGCTGCAGCGCCTGTCGGTTTCTGTGGCATGTGGAGAGCAAATGTTTCAGATCCATTTTATAATGTGGTAAGACAGTGTGTCGTGATTCAGCCAACATTAACTCTGAATAAAACTGTGCTTTTTATTCAGAGTTGAAATGAAACCTGATAATTAAGAGGTTTCTTATTAGGAAAAAAAAAATAAAATTAAAAAATCAGAAAACAGTTAAAGGCTGTCCTAAAGATAGTGATGTTACGTTTCAGTTTGCTTTTAACTGCTCTTTCCAGCCAGGTGTGGGAAAAGTGGGAGGGATTAAATAGCTATGTCACTTTCACGTCACTTTACTGAAAGATCTGTATTGCACGCATTTAACAGACTACCAGATTTTGGACATGGCCACTGTCTTCATATTGGCTGTAATGGAATTCAAACCAAATGTCTATCATTCATTTGGATATTTCTTGAATTGCACTCAGGTTTAAACTAATTTTTGAAACATTATTTCCTCTTGTACTAAAACTCATCCTTTCTTGAGGTTGCTATTTTTATGCATTGGCTTATGGGGGGTGAGGGTAATAAGCAACTGAATCTTATTTGCAGCACGTGAAATTTTTCTTTGCTTCCTTTTAGAAGTAGTCTTGTAACTTGAGGCTATGAAATGGCGCAAACCATAATAGCTTTGATGCATGACAAAAAAAAAAAAAAAAAAAATTAAATCCATGGCTAAGTTTTTGGCTAGCATAAAATGACATGCTTCCCTCGCAATAGATGGGTTGTTCTATTTTAGAAGTCTGAAAATCTGCTTGTTAATGCATACTGGCCAAAGTTTGGAAGTAGAGATACCAGACAGATGTTTAAGTGCAGTCTGCCTCTTGATTTTACTCCCTCTATTTGAAACTCTATTTTATAATAATTTTAAAATTGGAAATGGAAAAGACTTAAGTCCTCTAGTATGTTCCTGTGCCTATACAGCTGTATAGTGCGTCCAACCTGTTCTGGGTGATCTTACAATTAACAGCACAATTTGAAAGCCCTCAGCTTTAGGCCTTTTCTCTAATAATAAGTCTGATGACTGAATGTTGTGGAAAGCATCTTCTCGGTGCTACTATGGGTAGAATAGAATTCCCCACTCTCTATGTTCTTTGTTTTGTTCAGATGTTGTGCTTCTACATGGCTGCCATATAGTTGTATTCATTGCTTCATCAAGCTATGAATGTTCAGATCTCTTAATCTTTCTTCATAAATCACACTTTCCTCTGCTTTTCTTGTCATTTGTCAGCATTTTTGAGCCCTAGAGCTGAGTGGATTATGTGAGCTATTGACTCCATAGTGCTGTATATACAAAGATGATCATCTCTTGATCTGGAGCAGCTTACCTCTACATACGAAAGTATAGAATAACATCCATTTACATTATAGGGGTTCAGCAGGGCTGATAGGAGGTCGGTAAGTGACTTCACTATAGCTAGGATTTCATCCTTACTGTAGGTGATCCTAAAGGCTACAGGTTAACAGAAGAATGTCCTTAAATCTGAATGGCCTTGATGATAGATTCAGAGAGGCAGACTTTTACTGTAACTGGGAACCATCCCATACAACAGAAATACCATACAGGTATTGTACACAAGTGCTGGATCTGAATGAAACAGGTATCATACAAACACGCTGGATCTGAATGAAATAAATTCTCTTCCTGTTAGTAAAATAGCTTTTCTTGTGGCAGAAACTTGCAAAAAATGGAGTTCTTTGCAAGTGAAGATCTGTCACTAACAATAAAACTGTGACTTTCTTAAGCAAAACCAGGAAACATAGCTATGATTTTCCAAGAGACTGGAATTGTTTAATTTTTAATGTGCAAAGCTCTCTCCATCATTTGGCAGAAAGAGCAAATCCTCACAGCAGAAAATAACAGTTAAAAATAGTGGTCTGGAAATACAACAGATTATGTTAACATGGCTGATCATTCAATGTTCAGTTTCTTAGCCAGTACAGTAGTCATTATTAGCATTCACTCTAATATCACTTTGGACTAGCCACAGCATGCAAAATCTAAAGAGCACTACTTTTTTCATGTTGCCCTACAGCAATGTGATATACATTTGGTAATGCACCCAACTGATCTTTCTACTGTCACTGCTGGCAGTTGTCAAACTTAAATTGGAAACTTACATTTTGAAGAAAAAAATTAAACTGTAATGTTAAACTTCCCTTTTGTGTAACAAATGCCTCCAACTCACAGATGAACATGCAAGTATGGCTCTTCCCTCCCATCAAGGCTGCAGCGTCTGCTTCAGGCCATGTGGCAGAAGTGGCTGTAGCTATGTAATTCCCCATGTTGATACTACAGCCTATAATATCTCTGCTTGTCACTAGCATTAGGATGGGCTGGACAGCTTTTGGAATTGTTACTTGCTCAAATTTTCTCTAATAATAAGAAACAAAACATTGTTACTGCATTGTGGCTATTCATGGGAACTTGGGTAAGTTTGCTACAGTGAACTGGTGACTACTCAAGCGTAGAAGTGGCAGTGTTTAAAAAAACACCACCTACATGGAGCATGGTTCTTAGTCTCAGCATGATGCTGAATATTGGGTGTTAGATGGAAAAATGACTAAATCCAGAGCAACTGAATTCAGTCTCCTGCTATCAAAGGTGATAACACCATACGGCAAAGTGAAACTAAAGTATCCAGCTCCAACATGAAAGGGTGCAGGAGAACGTCATCTTTCTTCTTACCCCTAGAAAAAGTGCCAGAGGCTTAGCATCGAGCAAACTGTTTAGAAAGGCTGCAAAATGACATGCCCACATGTTGAAATACAGCATTTAGTGACATCCTTTGTTCAGAGGAGAGCCAGAATAAGGTCATAAAGTTAACTTTTAGCAGAGTGTTCCCTTACAGGGTTCAGCTATGTGGCAGGTATAATCCCATGCTTCATTAAACCCTGGTTTCTCTGCTGAGTCTTCTTTCTATAGCAATGATTTTCCTATTTGTGAAATTAAATTAATGATTCTAAAGCAAAGAATTATTTGGTTGTGTAAGAGAGATACTTCTCCCTTTCCCCAACATTTTTTATATATTTGGGAAATACTTTTTTCAGATCTAGATACACATAAACCAGATTAAAAATCAACAGTGACACATGACAACATATTATCTAATCTGATTACTGATATTAAGGGAAATCCTGGACATCAGTTTCTGGCAGCTTCCCTGATTGAAAGAACACTGCAGAAGTTTTATTTCATCACCTATATTAGTTACATTTCCTGTCCTGATAAACATACTACAAAGTCCAAAAGCACTTCAAGTTATCAAATTGCTTTTGATTACTTAAGTCTAAATAATATATCAACATTTCATGATCCTGAAGAAGAACTTTTAAGGTATTCCATTGTTGATATTTTTTCCTCAAAAAAAAAAAAAAAAAAAAAAAAATCCCCAAACTATTTTTTTTCCTATTCTGTGTTAATTCAGTTAAATAATTGGATTTCTGTACTGCAGTTCCTTATTTTCTATGCATTTCTTGATACATGATTACATGGAGACTGAAATTTGAAATTAAAGATGATGTATTGAGTATTATATTACTATATCTCTATAAATACATTTTACAGAAAAAAATTAAGACTCCAGGAGTCCTGTTAATCCTATTTGTGCTAAGTTTGCACTGCTTTAAGAAATAATTTGAAACTCTGCTAATATAGTTGTGCTTATGGGGAATATGTAATACAAAAATAGGCCTGTTAGCTTATTAGCTGCTAAAACATCTGTATTACCATGTACAGTAGAAGTTCTATAGATAGGGTTCTTTTGAGATATGTGGTTAAACCTATTGTTTCTTTGAAGGCCACATGTGGAGCTAGTGTAAGCATGGACAAATTTATGCTTTTAGCAAGAAATCTGTCCCAGAACTGATACAGCCTGACATCAATGAATAGCCTAAATTTGCAAACCCAGTGAATAGTTCTAGGATGAGCTTCTTTAACATGAAGTACACTAGCTCTTCCTGCAATCATTCACTAAATGGGTTTGTGCTCACATAGTACTTTGACCTATGACATCCTCACTAAAATAGCCAAATAAGTCAAGGTAATATTTTTTTTGTGAGTCACAAGTCCTTTAGTCTCTTTTTTGTAACTATCAACATTTAGTTAATTTTCTGATCCTCAGCCAGGAGAAAGTATCCTGAGGACTGTTATACGGTGCAGGTCCTGTTTTCTTCCTGCCCCAAGCAGAGACTGCTTTCTTTTATGGGTTCAGGAATACTTAGCTTTGGAAGTAGTTGTTGAATTTTCCCTGATGAGGGCTGATGAGGAAAGACCAGTCCAGTGGAACTGTCTGCATCCTTTCTCGAGGCCAGGTAACCTTTGGACTCTAGAAACTCTTGCAATATTTTCTTTTTAGCTTTGTACAAAGACCTTTCACCTGACTAAGACAGCTGGCTACAAATCTAGCATCCCCAGGGCATTCCTGAGTTTTCTTAGCTGAGGATAAGACAGATATATCTTACTTTTATATTTACTGAGCTTTCAACAACTCCAGAATAGCAAACAAAGGCCTTCTTTACTATTACTGTTAGTATCATCATGAGTCTACTGGGAGGTTATCTCTGTATTCTTATTTCATCTGTGTATAAAGAACTATACAGAAACATTTCTCATTATGAATGAGAGCAATGAATGAAAGCAAGTAATATGTGATGTCAAACCCCCAAATTTATGATGTAATTACTAATTACAAAGTATTCTGACTTCACAAGACAGACAGGTATGTTTGAGATTTTAGCAGGTGTTAAATTCAAAGTTACAGGATTGCAACTGGCTGATTTGGATCTTTCTCTGACATTAATACTAATTCTGATGTGTGCTTCATTAATATTTCCATTAATTTCTGATATCCAACATGAAGATGGGAGGATCTGCTCCTAAGCAAGTGTGAGCATTAGCCTTAAATTACGTACTTAAATTCATATACAGGTCAAATTCTGTAAAATGCAGTGCACACTGTAGGTTGTTCCTGCTCAGTCAATATTTTACCTTTCACATGCTTACATGTATAACACATACCAAAAGAGGTGTTGACAATTTGTAGAGCAACAAGTGAGATGATTGTGATTGATAAGCATAAGCTGATAAAAGCTTCATGAAATAAAGTTTTAAAACATGTTTGTTATCAATTGAGATCTCTTTTAAAAAAAACCCCAATTTTCAGCCAAATGGAAAGAAAAAGAGAAAACTTTAAAACTGTACTTCACTGGTGGTTTTTTGTTATTATCTCTAGGGTAAATGTGGCCTAAACCACTGATGGACTGGGACAGCATTTTTTTATCATGTGCTCCTCCTTTTCAGTCCCTCCTGAACTCTGCTAGCTACAAACCTCTAGGTGTAGCAGAAAGGAAAATGTTTGCCCTTTTATATGAATTGAAGAGACAAGTGTGTAAGACTAAATTTAGAATGAAGTGAAAGGATACAGTAAAGAATTGCAAACATGCTGATTAGTAACTTGCAGCCACTTGTGCAAGGCATCACTTATGACAAAATCATGATGAATTTCATATAAGCCACATTTATACTTTTTTACTGTTTAATTAAGTAATTTAAAATTTTAGTCCCACAGATCTACTAATGCACCTGTCTTATCTGAAAGACATGTCAAGATTCAGTTGTTAAGTTTAGACAGGTAAGAATAATAAGAAAATATCTTCTCAAGCAAATACATACTTCTCAGCTGTGTATAGGCAGGGAACTAAGTTAGCTGTTCTGAAAATCTAGTTGCACCTTTATCACAATTGCCTCTTCCCTTCCTTCTGAAATTAAAATCTCTGTCATATCCTTAGATGTTGTGGTTTGGGGTTTTTTTTCCCTCCCCCACAGGTATTCATGTTCTGTGGAGCAATCTGAAATAGCTGCTTTTGCTACCTTGATCAGAAGGAACTGAAACCATGGATGGATAGAAGAGAGCTGTGTTCAGTAAAGGTTTGGAAACCCTTTGTTTAATTCTGATCCTCTGCTCTCAGCTGCAAAGAGACATGATGTTACCTGGTGCTGTTAATGGTGTAGAGTCTGATCTAAATACATTTTGAGCACCTCACTTTTCTGAAGTTGAGCTTAAAGTTCTTAGCATTGTGTGTAATCTGGCCCCTAAATATCGGATGTAGATGGATTTCCAAGTGTGTTGCTATTGTTCTGGAATGCTGTGCAGTTTAGTTGATCTTGTCCAATTGGAAAAAAAAAAAAAAGATCTGGATATGCCAGTAGGTATGAAACTGTCTGAACTCTAAGTTTCTAAGATGTAAAGGGAACAAATACTAAGATGAAACCAATGACTTCTAAAAATGTGTGAAAGTCAATTCATTAGTCAAAGGCTATATGTAGTGAATTTCTAGAATATATGTATTTCCAGAAGTCTGTATATACATGGTAGTTTGTATATATGTCCAGAGCCAGAAGAAATTGGTCAGAATTTTCATGAAAAAAATTTCTGAATCTTATGTGTCCGTACTAGTAAACATGTTGGTTGAAGAATATCATTCCGGATGAGGTTGGAAGTGAAGACCGTCTCTAAAACTATTCCCAGTATAGCATGTTGAATGCTTATAAAATCTGCCTATTGATTAAGGCATGGAACCATAAAAAGTAGACGTTTCCTGAATATGTTTTCATATTCTCACTTCAATCATAACTGGAATTTTAAGGCAGATCATAACTTTAAAATTCTTATACTAAAGCTAGTTCTCCAAGTCTCAGTGATTTTTAACATGGTTACTCCAGACTAAAGTAATCCTCAGTGTATGGGTAGAAAGATCTGGTCCCCGATATTTAGGACATAGTCTATTGGAAATGTAACGTGTTTGCAGTTTTAATTTTTAAATTATTTAAAATGCGTAGCGTGGCTTATAGCTTACTATAAAATTGTAAACAACTTAGCAAACAAAGATGTGACAGTATTTTCCTCTCTTTAATCCATTTTCTTTTTCCCCTCTGAGTAAACTTCCTCCCTTCTTTCTCTTTACACAGACTGAGTTTTTAACGGTTCCTGCAACCATTCTCATGAAAAATTAGAGAGAAACTGGAGTTGTATATGTAACATATACAGCTTGCTTTTCTTGTAATCAGGCTTTATTTCATGTGCCTGCATCATTATGGTTATGACAGCAATACTGTTGTGGCAAGCATCCTGACTGCAGCTCTTGATTCATGTAGATTCAATTCTCAGTGAACTTCTACAGTAATTGTTGGTTTTAGATATTGTATTATTTTCCCTTAGCTTGGCAGTAGTCAGCAAGAAATTATGTGTAGTCCCAAAACTTTACAGATTTCAGCAGCAAATATTTATGGCAAAAACATCTCTGTATAACAGACAGAGATTCAGTAACTAGCAATATAATAGGGAAATTCAGATGTGATTTAAGTTCATCATCTTGAGGGTTTTTTTGAGACAGAAGATCTTTTATTCATTCCAGAGTTAAGTTCTGTATCAAGAGAATGGTTAAAACCTGTAGTTTCTCTCTACTGTCTTATCCCGAATTTCTGGCTTAAAATTTCAGACCTGACCACAACAGACCACAAAACTGCCTTAACAAAAAGTCCAAGAAATGTAAAGGGGGGAATTTCTGGCCAGAGAG
The DNA here is from genome assembly GCF_947461875.1 of Haliaeetus albicilla. Taxonomy (NCBI): domain Eukaryota; kingdom Metazoa; phylum Chordata; class Aves; order Accipitriformes; family Accipitridae; genus Haliaeetus; species Haliaeetus albicilla. Next base: position 25,689,242 of record NC_091490.1, on the reverse strand, counting down.
TTGTGCATGAGGATTCATTGGGTGCTCCAACAAAATTAAGAGCCTAAAGGTCACTGTAGGCAGCCTAGGTTAAGGGAATCCCCCATGTATCAGTGATGATGATAACCAAAAGGAGTCCTTAAGGTATCTTCTTCCTCCTTGCTTTCTGTTCTGTGTGTACCCTGCTTAGGATTCAGCCTTCATGGTTAACTACATGCACGGGAATGCACAAAATAATATCCCAGTGAGAAAGTGAATATTCCAAATATGGACTTATATAAGGAGTGTACAGAGATGCACAGAAATGGCATTCCCCTATATGTTAAATGAGGTAATAAAATAATTACATAAATGAATGTACAATGGTGTAACAGGCATGCTTACAACTCTGAATACAAGCCAGACAGTGAGCAATACTGACAGAGAAAGAGTAAAATTTATGTGAGGCCCTATGGAGGTTAATAACAGTTGTGATAAATAGTAAAGTACAGAAGAGCTGAACTGAAACTTGAATCTCTTTGCTACGGCTAATTACAGGCTCAGGTGGAAGACAGCTACAAGTTTTTCCTCGTAATAGTCTGCCTACTTCAAGCCAAATAAATTAAGAATGAGATGCTGGGGGGCGAAGGAAGAAAAGGTAAACCATACTTTCTTGCTTGAAGTACAACATTGTAACAAATGGTATCTTTTTCTTGATTGAATTATAATATAATGCAAGATTGTTACCTACCTTAAGTTCTCTAAAAAAGATGCTACTCCTAGCCCATTCAACAATGGAGAAGAGGGTTTGGTCAGCCATTTTACACATAAGCCCAAATGTGTTGAGCTTCTCATGTTTGCTTCTGTTTGCTTGCTCTTGCTGCAGATATGCCATGATCTTAGCTTGGACTTGCGGCTCATCTGGCTCACATTTCAGGAGTTCCAATATCAGATGTGGAATACTTGCTGGTGAGCTTGTTTGATAACTATCCATGTATGAGTAGCCCATTATTGATTCTGGTGAACTAGTGTAAGGGTCAGGGTACTCAGACTTGATAGCACGGCTTGGAAAATGGCCATAGGTTTGGTAACCTTGCAAACTGCCATGGGGTGGCATTGTCATACTAATTGGAGAAGTTACAAAGGGACTTCTGTCATAGTCTGTAGGAGGCAAGGCAGTATGGTTCAGAGGTAGGCCTTTGGAGGCAGAATGGATGTTCTGGATTGCAGAAGATATTGTCAGATCAGTCGGCATTGCTTGGATCACCTGAGTCATGGCTTCCAGTTTAAGTCCATTTGCTCTGATAAGAGCTTTCTTCTGCTGCTTCAATGCCCTGTCTCTCTTGTACATTGGCCCAAACTTGTTTCGGCCACCACGCATTCGGTCAGCTCGCACAGCTGTCAGGGGAGAGGAGGAAGTAAATCATAATTAAAACTTGGAATCAACATTCTTTAATGAAACACACATTAGGACAGAGCAAAAAGGTAAAAATGTAACTCCCCCCCTTTTTTTTTTTTAAATTCAAAGTAGCACTTTTATTCCTAAAGAAAAAGATTTATTTGACTTAACAAATGTCACTTTTTTCTGGTAATTTAAATATCACATGCATATATTACTAACATAGAAAGACTTCTCTTTACATTGATTAGGACACAGGGACAAACACAATGGTTGGCTACAGGAATTTCACACCTGCTATGGGATCATGTGGAGATCTCAATGTATATTTGGTTTTATGTCAAGCTACTATGTCATTAAGATACAAGGGCTGATGTCCAGAATTTGTCTGAGACGTATCCAGCAGACCACATTGTCTCATTATAATCATTCCATTACTGCCTTCCACCGCAGCAAAACATCTGAAATGTAAATTGTGAAATGTTCAGTAATCACAAAGGGGAATACGTTTGTCTTGGCAAAAAGGAAATATTTCCTTTTGATGATTCTTCAGGTTGATGTAAAACTTTAAGAGATTTCTAGTTAGTTGAACAGCTCTACAGAAATGTTTAGCTGCAGTTGGAATGCGCAGAGAGAAAGCTGTCAGCTTGCTACTTTCCACACAGAAGGTGGTAGTGAAACAGAAACTATTGACATTGTTCTGGCTTGTAATATCTCTGGAATTAGAAATAATTAAAACAAATCCACCTCAACAGCTGCCTTGGGAGTCATACTGGTGGTCTCTGTCACAGCAGTGTCTGTCACCATGTTATATATGTAATGGACTAGCGAGGAGCTCTCACCAAGCCCACCTTGCCCAACGGCAATTAGATTGAAAGAGGAACCTTTGACAGCCTGGTGACATGTTGAGACTGCTGAGATTGCTGGAGGTTAAGTTCTTGAGCTTTTTATCTTAGGGATTAGTAGAACATTAAAAATTTATTATGAATGCTAGATACGCATAATACTGTACATTATCATAAGGACTTTAACGTTTAATGATTTTTTTGGTCCATGGTAATTTATGAACTAGACTTTAAGGCTATATATATTGCTGTTGGGGGAATACACATATAAATGTCACAAGTATTTACAATTATGGAAGCACATGTTCTTCCAATTTTCTAAACAAAGGAAAAGAAGTTGTGTGGATGTGTGGATAAGGAAGCTAAAGTACATTTTCTAGAGTATCTTTAAAACTACAGGCACTTTGCTTAAATTTGTAATAAAAACGTTGCTGCTAATATTGCTGTTGAATGTTGATTTTGAGCAAAATACAGGAAATTAAAATAATTAATCACCATGCTGGTAAATGTAAGTAACTTTAAATCTGTATACATAGTACCCTTTCAGGTATTCTGTAATTAAAAACTGTGAGCCAAACTGGATTAACAAATGCTTTTCTATAACTGTTATAGAAATTAAGGTGAACTGCATGCAATCACAGAAGACAAAATTTGATTCTGTATCATTGTCAGCAACTGAGAGGAGTTAAAAGTAGGAGTAGATAAATGTATTTTGTCCTTATTCTTAACGTCAACAATGAGAAAAGGATTCCAAATGTCCTGTTATGGTACTACTTGAATTTGGAAGAACATGCAGTGGTTCAGGATGTTTAGTGCAGTGTGTCAGTGCTAGCTCAGTCTTGTGGGCAAACAGAATAGTATTGAATCCATCAAACTGCAGGAGGGTGATTTTTCTGTTTATCTTCAGCTATATCAACAGCTTTCCTTTGCCAGACTCAGGTGATTGGATCTTATCATTTATGGTTCCCTTAAGGGTTTATGGTTTCCCTCCTTGGCCTGATTGTTCCTGGTTAAGCATCTAGGGTGAATGCCATTTCAGTACAATTGTAAGAATAAGGAATTTAGGAGCTTGTCCTTGGTCAAGCAGAAAAGTCATTTGCTGTGAAATCTGAAATTTAGTATTTTATATACCAAAGTTAGAATTAACTGTGTATGATTCACAAATTCAAGTCAATGGTAATTTTGCATTCAGTTATCTCAAAGGGTATTGTACATTTTCATTGTTCTCTGTACATGAGAAAGTGAAATGAAGTCAAAAAGTATGCTTCAAAATGCCTTATTCTCTTTCATTTGTAACAGCATCTCAGGTGTAGTATCATAAAAATATAGGACACAACTTTAGAGATTATTTGGTTCCTTAATCCCAAAGGCAAGTTGGTGTGAGAAAAACCCTTATTTTACCTGTTTCTCTGTTTTCTGCCTTATTGTCAGAAGAATAAAAAAACCAACCCTAGATAAAACATAAAGAAAACCAGACCACTCTCCATAGCAATGACTAATTTTTTTTCTAATCTGGACACTTCTTATGTATTTTATGTTTAATCTAAATTAAGTCCTTTTAAAAAGCTGCAAAACTATTCTATCTAGATCCATTCATTCACAAACTCTAAAATACTGAAATATCAAATTATATACATATATGAAAAAATGGATTATGGTTTTGACTAGTTGTTAGTGATTTACCATTTACTCATTAGATTTTTTTTATAAAGCAACAATTTCACTGAGCATACAAAGTCACCTTTTACTATAATTTCAAAACCACATTAAATATGTAGCTTTTTTTTTTATAAAATAGCATGGAATAACATATGAAATCCTATAATTTTCAAAATTAATCTATAGTATAGTTGACAATATCAGCAAGACTATAGCTCTTACCTTCCAATTTCATTCCAACACTTAGACATTTTTGAAATCGACAGTAAGGGCATCGTTTTCTCTGTGTTTTGTCAATCTGGCAATTCTGATTTTCTATACATGTGTACCTTTTGTTATTCTGGACTGTTCGCTTAAAGAATCCCTGTATGATAGATACAAAAGTTAGCCTGTTTTGCTTGAATAGTGCGTTTCAGCATTTTATTTTATGGAAATCATCGTAACATATTTTTCAGACACCACTCAAGCACTTATGAAGTTACATAGTTTATTTTAAATTACAGTGACATATACCCAGGAGAAAACCATCACACTCCAGCGGAGGTTTTCTTATGTTACTGCTATGATTTATAGACTTATGCCAAAGCTTGGTAAGACTGGCTGTAGTCTCCTGTGCCCCTAACAGTGTTAGCAGAAATAGAGAGGCTGACCAGTTCCTTTTGTATTCTTTAATCATTGCAAAATTATTAAGGTCTTCCTTTTCAAGTAGTTTTACATTAAATAAATAGGGACACTGTTGCAAAGATAACAGAAATATGGAATACCTCTGGCTACTGTACATCCCAGTGGTCCATGCTAGAGGCATAATAAGTGCTTGTTGTTCATTTCTCATTAATTATTTTTAAATGAAAATATAATGTGTTAAGCTAATTTTTCCATGCAGCTGAATATTTTAAATTGCATTGTTCTGGCAAAGGAGTTTCTTTTACAGTGCATTACTTAAGTAACCATAAAGAACTTCAAAAAAAATTTACATGACAAATTTGACATGTCATAAATTCATAGGTATTTAAACCCTTTAGTATAATAGAACCATGCAGATACATTTATCTTCCAATATGGTAAGTTGCATTTACAAATATTTTCTTTTCAAAATTAACGAATGTTCTAAACCGAATCATACATTAGTTACTTGCTTTTGTGTGTTGAGTGAGCTCTGACAGTTATAGTTTGTATGAAAAAAGTGCACGGTCATTATAGTCACAGAAATTTACATTATAATACTGAAGGATGAAAAAATCTTAAGAAAGCTGCATTAGATTTTCCAAAGCTGATCTGTACTGAGGATACTTTTCCTACTTTATCCTCAAGGAACAGAAATACTCTGAATGTATATAAATCAACTAAAATCAATATTTAGGACAGTTAGGAATGAAAGTTGTTCTAGAATTACATCACTTCACAACAGCAGAATACTTAAAAGCACTGATAAAACTACAATGCAAAACAGTCCAAGTTGTTTCCATTTGTGCAGATGAGATCTCTCCAAGAGACTTCTAAATCCTAAAGTTTTTTGGTGGTTAATTTTTTATGTGAATGTAACAAGAAATAAATCAGAAATAAGCCAAATTATTACACATCTGTTTTCTTTAATTATCATTTTTTCTGCTTATATTTGAAACTTTTTTTGCTGTACTTGTGTTTGTATGAAGTAATTAGTACAGAACCTTGCAGCTTTCACAAGTGAGAAGTCCATAATGGTACCCAGACACCTTATCTCCACAGACTGGACACAGTTCCTCCAGGTCTTCATCATAAGAGTAATTCACCATTTTAAACTGAGACACTGGAGAAAGGAGAAATAGCACATTCAATTAGAATTTACATTAATAACTCAGTTTTTCTGCAACCGTTCTTATCTAGAGGGAAAGCTCACTTAAACTTACATACGACTGCAAATTGAGGGAAAAAAAAAAGTTATATTTTAAAAACACAGTTTGCATCGAGACGTGCAACTTTCCATCAACAGCAAATCTGCATGATACTTAGCAAGTGGAACAAAACCCATTAGCTCCTCAGTTTTATGTTCTAAATATTTATATTTACAGAGTGCCCTTAACCTAGTCCCTAGTTTACGGAATTACAAACTAAATGAATTCATTTAAATCCGAAAATTATCACGGGCAAGCTTTAAAAAAGCAGAATAAGATTAAGTGCCACTTGTGTATTTAAAGCAACTCAGTTCGTTTCCTTTAAAGTTTTCTTTCAACATCAGCCTGCAAATATTTACTTAGCCTAAACTTCTATCTTACAGACCCAGCACTTTTGCGCCGCGTTAAATCCAAGTTACTTACTTCCAACACCAGCTTAAAACAGCGTCCTCCGCGCCCCCCAAACTCGTTGTCTCGGGATGACCGCCACCCCTCCGAGCTAGCTCGCTCTCCCACCCCGCCCCAGCCGATGGGGTGAGCGCTGCATGCCCGGAGCCCCCGGCTTTTGCAGCCAGCGGTCCCGCGGCGAGGGGGGAGACCCTTTTCAGCCCCCGTCGGCGCGGCTCCCCGCGGGTCGGCAGAGGGGTAGCGGGCCGGGACTGCCGTCCTCGGGGGATGCGGTCGGGGCCTGCCCAGCCGGCGCCCCCCGGTACCGGGGGCTGGCGGGAAACCCGCGCGCCGGGGCCGCCTGAAGTTTCTGCCGCTCGGGGAAAAGGCGGGGAGGAGCCGGCAGTCAGGAGGGGACGAGGCCGGGGGGGGTAAAACAAGCTGAATGAAGGCACAGGGCGCGGCCACTCGAGCCGGGCTCCCCCTCAAAGAGCCCAGTCAGCAGCTCTGGTTGGTCCCCAAAAGAAAGCCCACCGCTCACCGCGGGGCCGGTTTCCTTCCCCTTCCCTGCTGCTAAACCTCCGATCTGCTGGACAAGCGCAGCGGCAGCGGAGGGCTCCTGAGCGAGGCGAGGGCGTAAGCAGCGGCACCGCTTAGGAAGTCGCCTCTTTGCCGGTAACCCCGCGGCTGCCACGGTTCGGGGGCACCGGGGCGGTCAGAGTCCGCCCGAAGCCCCCGGACCGGTCACCCGGCTGGGGGCGCGGGAGCTGCGCGCCCCTCCGCCCGGGCAAAGGGGCTGCGCCCCGGCGCTCGGGGGAGCTGCCGGGGAGCGGGGGGGACATTAACTCGCCCCCACACAGACGGGAAAACGTTTCCAGAGCGACCTCGGCACGGCCCGGGATCGCCGCCTGCCAGCGGCGTGGGGCGGACACGGACGGCCGCAGGCGGCGGCGGAGGAGGGCCCTGCCCTCCCCTCTGCTCCCGCGGCCGCGGCTCCAGGGCCCGGCGCTGGGACGAAGTTCCCCTCCCTCGCAGGCAAAACCAAGTGGGAAGCAGGGGTTTTCCTAGCGCCGTGCCCTGGCACGGAGCCTCCTCCGCGGGCGAGGAAAGGGGCGGGCGGGCCGCCCCCGGCACTTCCGAGGCCCCCGGCCCACCCCGCCCCTGCTTCCCAGCAGGCTCCCGGCAGAAGGGAGGATAATTTCGAAAGAGCAGCCGGGACGGGAGTTTGTGCCCTGGGAGAGGCGCGCAGGGCAGGGCGGGGTGGCCAGCGCCCGCGCACCGGGCCGCCGGCCCCGAGGCAGGGAGCCAACCCTCCCGGCGGCGGCCCTCGGAGGGGGTCTCCGCTGCCTCCCTCCGCGCAGCGCTCCGGTCCGTAGTGCGGCACCGGGAACGGCCCCGTCCCGCCCCACAGAAGCATTTCCCGCGCCCAGCTGGGGCATCCCGCTGCCTTCGCGGGTACCCCGCAAGGGCTCAAATCCGCCGCGGCGTCGGGGCTCTCTGCTGCGAAGTGTCGCACCGCCGCCACTGCCACCTGCGTTGTGCCTGCGGGCGCCGCACCCGCGGGGCAGAGCCCTCGGGGTCCCGTTTCGGGACGGTGTGAAACACACGGGGTGCTCGGCAGGACTTCCCCGCCTAACTCCCCCTGCCATAAACTTCAGTTTTGCGCTGACGGGGACGCGGTGTCCCCGAGCAGCGACCGGCGGGGCGTCTGCACCCCAGGGCTGGCTCCCGCCATCCAGATGCTTGATGGTTCCCCGGCGGCGGTTGCACCTCCTGGTCGGGGCCTCGTCGTCCCCTCGGCGCTGGTGCCCCGGGTCCCGGTGCCCGCCCGAGCCACGCTGGAAGTTGGCCCGCGAAGGCAGGGGCTCGGCGGGGCGCGGAGCGGGCGCGGGCGGCTGCGGGGGAGCTCGCAGGCAGCCGCCGTAAACTTTTTTGGCAGGACGAAGGGGCGGTTTGCCGAGGGGGGGCCGAGCGTGCGCGGAGGGGGAGCGCCGTGCCTTTCCCCCCTTACCTTGCATGTTTTCCGGCATCTGCCCCTGTTCCCCATTCGACCGGGCGAGTCCCAGGGCCTCCGTCTCCACTTTGGGCAGCATGACAAGGCGGCTGCGGGCCGGGCTGGGGGCTCCGTGTCCGTCCGCGACACCAGCACCTGGACACGGCAGCACAGATTTAGCTGGAGCAAGGGGCGCTCGGCGGCCGCTGCGTCTTCCTCCTCCTCCTCTTCCCTCCCTCTGCTCCACGCCAGCCCTCGCCCTGCTGCAGCGGGAGCACCGAGCGGCCCCGGCCGCCGGGAAGCGCCGCCGGGTGCCCGCGGCTGGGGGAGCCGCGGAGCGGTAGTCGGGCTGCAGGCGGCGGGGGCAGTGAGGAGGAGGAGGAGGAGGAGGAGGAGGAAGACCGGGGGGTGCCGGGGAGGAAGGAGGAACCCCGGGAGCCCTCAGCAGCTTCGCCCGGGGCTCAGCACGGCGGCAGCTCGGCGCCCCGATCCATGCGGAGCGGCACAGTGCACAGGAGCGCTCTGCCGCCGCTGCTGCTGCTAGACAGGGTTCCCACCCCCGTCCCCCTCCTCCCTTCCTCCCCCCTCCTCCTCCTCCTCCCCCCCCTTTCCCCCGCCACAAGTGCGGAGGTGCCGATCGGGACCTCTAGCCCCGGGCCCGCGGGGAGGCGCTCCCGGAGCCCGAGGGCTGCAGGGCGCGGGGGGCTCCGGCGAAGGGGGGCCCCGACACCGCCCTTGCAGCCAATAAGGCAGAGGCGGGATGAGCAACACCCCCCGCGCACACACAGGCACTACACACACGCGCGCAGGAGCACACACACTTGCCCAGCGGGCTCACCCTCTGCCCGGTTGTTCACCCGGGCTGCGGGGTGGGGGCCTAGGCTGCAGCCGCTCCTCCCCGCCCCAGCGGAGCCCGAGGGGCCACCGGCCCCAGCGCGCCGGGCTGCGCCCGTCCTCCCTCCCGCGGTGTGCCTCCCTGCCGGCGGGCAGCCCCTCTCCAGCTCCGTTGGGGCCGGCGGGGCAATGCCCCCGCCCGGCCAGCGGCGGCTGCGAGATCCCCGGCCTTCGCCTTCCCTCGGGGCGGGCGGGGGTAGGCAGCGGAACACCCTGCGCTTGGAGAACCCCGGCCCTTGCGGCCACGTTGCCGCCGCGCAGCCCTGGAGCCTGAGAAGAGCAGGCGGCTGCCGCGCTTGAGCTTGCTGTACCTATTCTGGCTTTTTGAGTCTCCCTCCCCTAAACTTGCGAAATCTGTCGGTGCCGGTTGCGTCGTTTGCACAAAAGCCAATGCCCCGGCAGAGCCATCGCTTGAGCAAGAGCCTCCCTTCCCCGGCTCTAGGTGCAGCAAGTGGCACTCGTTTCCAAGTTGTCCCGAAGAACTCGTTTCTCGCAAGGGGGTGCCTCGGCGGCGAGAGCCGGGCGGCCCCGCGGCGCGGCGTGGCGGGGGGCCCGGGGGTGGTGGGGTGCCGAGCCGTCCGGCGAGCCGGGCCGGGGGTCTGCCCGCCCCCGCTGCCCTTCTCGCCCCTCCCACGCTGGGACCGTCCGGAGGGCTCCGCGCCGCTCCCACTGCGGCGCGTAGGTTTGGCGGTGTGGGATGAGTGATATTTGCACCTTTGAAAGCATCCGAGCCCCCCGCCCGAGCGCTCGGCTGCCCGTACTCCTCTGACACTTTCATCTCCGTTGTGTATATTAAGAGCTGAAAATATTTGGCGATGAAAATTGCTCCGGATTGAAAGTGAGGCGCAGAACTGTCTCCAGCGCAGGGTATAGCATTTCCCGTCGGCTGGGAGAGAGTTTGTGAACACTGACCCTCGTTGTAACTTACTAAATACTTGCGATGGTCGCAAGGTGACCGGCGGTGGGACAGTCCCTCCACGTGCAGAGAGCGGACGCGGCTGTGCTCTTCCCCTGTCAGTTCAAACTTTTCGCACCCAGTAACTGGAAGAAGAGACCTTTGCTTAATTCAGCGCAGATCCCGTGCCAACCCAACACCGGCATCACTGGAGTAGAAAACGTCTCTTTCTCTCCTTCTCTGTGCAGGGTTTAACATTTTGGGGATGGACCCAACGCGCAGAGAGGCTCGGACCTCTCGGGCTCGTACCGTTCTCACCGCTCCCCCATTCACCTTCGGGCGGGAGGGCGAGCAGGCGAGCTCTTGATCTGTATCAACACGTTATTTCTCCAGTTATCATTTGACAATTCAGCAGTTCGCCAGCGTCTAAGTTTCAGCACAGCAACACGGCGAGCCGCGGGAGCGGCCGAGATGGCTAAGGCGGAGTGGCTGGACGCCAACCGGAGGGAATGCCCTCGTTCCTAGGCAGAAGTAGCTCGGGCTGAGACCCCGTCTCGGCCCTTGGGAAGTTGTTCACAGATACATTAATTACAAACAACCCCTCTCGCAAGCGTCGCCGTGTAGCATCGCCCTGCTCTGAGCCCGGGCGTCTCAGCGCTGGCGGCGTCCGCTGCGCAGCGGCGGCTCCGCTCCGCTCCGCTTCCCCGGGCGCCCTTCGGGAGGGGGTCAGGGCTGCGGGCCGGGGGTCCCCGCGGCGCGGCAGGGCCGAGGCCCTCCGGCCTTGCGAGCCTGCAGCCGGGCCGCCTCGGGCTGCTGCTGGCCCGACGGGCGGCCAGAGGACTCCGGGGGCCGCTCGCAGAGGAGCTTCGCCTCCTCGCAGCCCTTCCCCGCAGGAGAAGCGCTGTCAGAGCACAGCTCCGGCTGCATTTGCAGCACACCGTGGGAAGTTGAGTACACATCGGCAGGACACTGCCGGACCTGGGTCCTGCAGCCCGCTGCGCTCCGTCGGGGAAAGCGCCTGTGCCTTCCCTCCCGCTCGCCGCCGGCAGGGTCACGCCGCTTGGCGACGCCCCGCCGGGGCGCTCCGTGCCGCCGCTCTCGTTATCTCTGCTCCGGCAGAGGCACCCGCGTTTAGGCGAAAGCTGGGGAAGGAAACCCAGTGTCCGGAGAGGGCAGGCGAAACCGGCCCAAGCGCAGCCGGGGCCAGGCGGGCTGCAGCCCCCCGCGGGCAGCCCGGCCGGGACGGCCGCCTGTCCCCGCCGGCGGCTGGGCTGGGCCGGGCCGGGCCGGGCCGGCTCACCCCGGCCGACAGTCTCCCTCGGGCACGACCCTAGCACCAGTTTCCGGCTCCTTCGCTCCCACTCGTGGGCTTAATGTCATTCCGCCGGGCAAGGGTTTGGAGCGAGTTCAAACTGTACATCGCAAAGCCACTCCGCGAGCTATCGCAATGGTTGAAAATACTTTGGAGTGGTTATTGCACATCCACATTTCTCCGAAGTAACAGTTTAGGGCAGTACATATTACAAATGATACCTGGTCCCTCGTGGCTACGTTTAATTTAACATGGAGTTCTAGCTCTCACGATTGCCTTGAGCAACCTTAATTACCCTTTCTTCTAATCTCTTCTCCATTTCTTACTAAGTTCTCCAAACTTTTTTTTTAATGTGATTTCTCTCCTGAGTTTGCCTGCCTTGTTCTGACTTTGCCTGAAGGTCTTGATTGACGCGTGTAATTATAATTATAAAAGATGATGGTTCGGGGAGCCTCCAGCAGCCTTGATTAGTACGAGGAGCAAGACCTGGAATATTTTATACTTCCTTATTTAAATGTATGTACATTTACATTAAAAAAACACGGTCTAATTTTAAATAATCTGAAGCTTCTTCCACCTCTTTGTTTTCAAACTAGAGGGTTTTGTGTGATGATATTTCAAGCTCCAATTTCTTACAGCTTCAAAGAGACCACAGAACCTGCGCGAATTTCAAAGCCTTTTTCCCTAAGCGGGGACATTTCCATCTTGGAGGGTCTGCTCGATAAGCAACAAATAGCACGCTCCCTTCTAGTTTTCTGTCGGAAAGTGTCCCGGGGAAGGTCTGATTTATCTTCCCAGCAAACCGGCGAAAGAGAACTTTTTTGTGGGATGTTCAAGACAAACTTCGCAGAAGCAAATAAATTAAATAAATAAATGGAGGACTGAAACTTTTCTGCTGGGAAGTCTAAATCCAAAGCCGATCAAAAAGACTTAGAGGGAAGTATTTAAGAAAGAGAGAAATCCGCATCCTGCCCCCCTTCCTCTCCCGCTGACCATTCCCGTTTGCTGCCAGCCCAGAGCCGCTCTGAGCGATCCCTCACTGAGAGCGGCGGCTTCAGCCAGGCGCGGGGCGAGAGTCACGGTCACGCAGCCTGTCCCCGGCGCAGCGACACAGCCCCGGGCACAGGCTGGCACAGCCCCGGGCACGGAGCGGGGCGGCCCCGGCCAATGCGCCGGAGAAGGCAGCGTGTGGCCGCGCGGCAGGCACAGCACCCCTCTGCAGCTGGGGAAGTTTATAATGCGAGTTTGCTGCTTCGCCTCACACACCTCTTACGCCCAACTTTACGAGACTGTTTACACCACGAAAAGTGTATCCAATACAGGCTCTGCTCTACTCTCTTTTTCCCCCTTTCCTTTTCTTCCCTTTCTTTTCTTGCCCTCCTCTTTTCTCTCCTCTCCTCTCCTCTCCTCTCCTCTCCTCTCCTCTCCTCTCCTCTCCTCTCCTCTCCTCTCCTCTCCTCTCCTCTTCTCTTCTCCCTTTCATCCCTCTGCTCCTTGTTTTAAACACATCACCAATACAGTACGAAAGGGAGAGTACCTCGAAACCTTCCAAATCCCGTAGCCAACGGGCGCCTTTCATCATTCTGCCGAGGAAATATTGCTTTTAATTCCTAGGGATTCATTTGAGCGGAGGCTGTTAGTGCCTCCAACTCGGGCTTTATAAAGTAAACTGTCCCCTCTAGAGAACTGACCCCCCCCCCCCCGCCAAAACCGAAACACAAAAATATACTTTTTTTCTGTATCTTTTTTTGATCCACTGTCAGGGAAACAGAGTGGGTGCTTCAGGCTGAAATACTTTCGGCAGCAAAGCACACACCACAGAGGATCGCTTTCCAAAGCCTTTTATCTGCTGCGAATCATTCAGTGTTGCCTTACGGAGATGTCGATCCTCTCCGGTCCGAAATAGAGAACCATTTCCAAACAGTCAATTATTGACCGAAAAGCTATTTTTCAAGCCCGGCCAAGCTTACTGCCGCACGCTGGAATGCACTGCCGCCTTATAAACACCTGGCAGCAGCGTGATGCAAAACTACAGGAGACTCCGCAGTGAGGAGTGAGCTGGGCCAAGTGGGTGGTAAAGCATCGCCGTGATTGCCTTTCTTTTATTGCTAAGTGAGTCATCAGTGAGGTGTCGTAACCCTTCACCTCCTCCAGCCTCTGTCTGCTCCGGCCCGCCCGGGTCGGGGCGCAGGGCCCCGCCGCGCCCCCGGCCGCATCGCCCCGGCTCGGGGCGCACTCCCTCCCGCGGGGCCGCCCGTCCCCCAGGCGGCACGGCACGGCACGGCACGGCACGGCACGGCACGCGTGTGGGCAGGGACGGTTACTCATTTCTAGCTGCAAGGCAGCTTTCCCACGGAGATTGTGCTGAACAAACTGGAAGGCGTGGAAGGGCTGAGGCCCCGGGGAGGTGCGAAAGCTGAGGCACCCCCGGGCGCCCTTCGGGAGGTGGTGAGCCCTGCCCAGAGCTGGCGGGAGGGGTTGCCTGGATCAACAGCATCAGCAGCGAAGAGCAGCCTTTTCCGCGCGGCAGCCTTGATCCGTTAGGGCACTTAGAGATCCAGGTTTGCAAGCAGGAACTCTGCTAGATTTTTTTTGTTTCTCCCCCCGCCGCGATAAATCACGAGTTCCGTAGGGAAAACGCCTTCTAGTCCCGCGCTGCTTGGACCTGTTGCCGCTAACGGGTAAACGTGCTCGCTCTGATCGCTCCTGCCTGCCGCGGGGGTGGCGGTTTCCCCTCCCGAAGGGGAGGCGAGGAGGTGAATCGGAAAGCGGGGGCCCCTCTCCGCTCCCGCCCGCCCGCCCAGAAGCGGAGCCGCTGCCCGGCGCGGTGCTCCGCGGTGCGGCACGGGCGGCAGCGCTGCCGGCGGGAGCCGCCGCGGGGCCGGGCCGAAGGGACGCCGCGGACGGTCCCGGCGCTCCCTTCCGCCGCCGCGAACCCACCGCCCCTTTCCAACACTGACAATTATTTACTTTTCTGATGAGGCTCTTCTGTTTCTGCCTGTGCTGCCCTTTTGGAGCCGCGAGTGGAACATCTAGTTAAAAAAGCAAGAGCTTGGTCTGGAAATAGAACTCCAAACATATTTGTATATAAAGCAAGGCTTCTGTCAGGGCTGAGCACCGGTTTCTGTATCATAAGAGATAATTGATTTCTATCCTGCACAGACAGGCTTAAAAATGAAATTTCTTTTGCTGAGGCAACTGACCTTGATCTGTTGGTGGAATAAAAAGGATGTTTTAGGTCTGCTTCCCCCCCCCCCGCCCCTAATAATTGTGTTTTGAAGCTTGGAAAAGTTTAGTTAAAAAAATAATTTAATAGCTGATCTTTATCATGAAAAAAGTTCAAGCTCATATATATATATCTAGCTCATATAAGATTTCTCCACACATAAGCATAAAATCATAAAACAAACCATAAGAAGATAAACTAGGCATAGTTTATACTGAGAAATCTTGATAAGGTTTGTGTACATATGCATGTCTGTTCATTCTACATAAGAATGTATTAATATATATTAATATATAAGGTTGCATATCTATGTAATATATGTAATGTACTCGTCTAATATGTGAGTAAACTCTAGACATTAATAATAATCTGGCATGAGAAGTTGTAACGGTTTTCCCCACAATGCTGCCAAATGCAACTCCTGCTGCAGATAATTCTTCCCTTTCACCCTATATAAAGACAAGTTTGAGAGCTGACCTTTAAACTGCTCACACGGACGAGTGGCTGGAGGCGTTTTGTCAGCATTGGAGGTTTCCCTCTGGAGACCACAGGCATCATCACTATTACTTTACCTGATGTATTTGGGTATTTAAAATCAGACTAACTGGAAAAAATTGTGTGTAAATGTAAATACTGTCCTTTTTGTAGATAGGTCATTTGCAGTATCATGATGGGAAAAGTATTTAATGGGAAGAAAATTGATAAAAGTAAAGAATAACAGCAAAAGTTCTCTATTATAAAAAAATCACCCACGGCTCATGTCTTGCAGCCCTCACACAGCCCAAACAGTTCACTCCTGTGGAAGCTTTGCCTGCATCATTGCTGGCCAAAATCCTAATCCAAACTTTTAAGAGTAATATGTGCTGTCTTTGTTAATCATATGAAATATCATTATATATGCATATTAATAATAATAATAATAATAATAATACAGAAAACCAAATCTTGCCAAACTCAAGAGTACTAATTATAATACTGTAAACTGCCTGAGGACATGCATTAAAATTAAGATGGTGGTAACTATTATACAAGCTGAAAAATTTTACAGTAAGAAACTACAAGTAGATTATTTTTCCTCTTACATAACCTTTTTTTCAAGTTAATGAAACAGTTATTTCTGTTAAATAATCATAGCTAATGCTTATAAAAATTGCAGAGTGTCCCTGATGACACTAAGACAAGAGGCTGGTTAGAGGAAGAATAAAACTAGTCAAGTAGCTTTGTATTGCCCCAGAATCTGGTAGAAGAAAAAAATCATGGCACTTCCATAAAAATTTTCATAAGTCCATACAATGTTCTTCATTTGGAAGATAGTATGTATTATTAAGATTTTGTGAATTCCAGCTGCCTCTTTGACTATGTGACTGTAAACCTAAGCGCAGGTGTCAACAACGGGTAGTGCCCACTCACACTCCAGCTCCAGGCTGGTTGTGTTTGCTCTCCAAGGGACAGATCCACTGCTAATTAAATTGGTGGAGTCTGATTTGCATTCATGGGAGCTGGGTGAGGCCCTCGTTGCTGGGAGAAAGCTAGGTCATTCTTGCTGTGACAGATCACTGATTTATACCGAAAACTAACTTATTGCCAGATGGGTGAAGGCACTTGGTGCATCTTTGCAAAGCAGGTGCTCCCTGACGAGGGCACCTCTCAGCCCCTGTGGTGGGAAGCAGCAAGTGCCCCTGGCCTGAGGGACTGGCAGGCCCTCACAAGCCCACCTGCTCTGCCTTGAGAGGAAAAAGCAAAGGAGGCACTGGGAAGGACTGGACAAAAGTGAAAGTCCGGGGATGGGATTTACTCTTAAGAGCACTTGGCCCTGGTGCTGATTGTACTTACACCCTGGGAGGACAGCTTTTTCTTCCAAAGAATTACTCTCCAAGTGCAAATAAGAACAGAATCCAGCTCCTTCCTATTTGGTTCTCTCCACCTCCAAGCAGAGGCCCGCAGGGTGGTGCTGGTTACGTTTAACCCTTACAGGTACGTGGTTATCAGTTTACAATGCTGAGTTAGATGCTCTTTCCAGGGATGCCACCATGGGCTTTGACTGTGCAGTGTCACGCAAGGGCAGAATCTTTCCCCTGACCCAGAGTACACAGGATTTCAGAGAGTTTTACAGGATTTAGACCTGCTTTTTCTGGGCAATGCTTTGCAAATCTGTCCTGGTATATCTGTGGTACAGCACATGTATAAGTGCATTTTAGAGGTATGGTGACAAGAGTGCTCTGCTAACTTATGACTCCCACCAATCTGTTTCTCATATCCACACGATTTAGGGAACCCAGACCTGCCAGTCTTTTGGAAACCATGAAAATGGCACTTAGTTGGTCTAAATATGACAGATAAGAGTGTCTTATTTTCCCTTCCTCTTGGGTTGTATCATTTCACCCTGAGAAACCTTATGTGAGTGACCACTCCAGATTCATGAGATGTCTTATTATTTTACTATCCCATGCCGAAGGCTGAGGAGAGAGGACCAGAGGCTCCTCCAGCACCTTTCCTCCCTGGCAGCCAGAAAGAGCAAAAGTCAGAGCAAGGCCCAAGAGAGAGAGGCCCAGCTGGACAGCTGGACTCATCCCCCTTTTCCATGTGTTTCTGGGAGCAGAGCTGTGCGGAGGCGCACCCCACACCTGTTGAGAGGCACCAAAGGGTCTCTGGCTTTGAATTCTCTGCGGCTTTGCTTGGATCAGCCCTCCTGGCCCAGTATGGCCTGACCCTGGTCACAGCCATGTCTGACAGCCTAGGAGCACCCTGTGCTCTCTGCCTGTTGTGGACGGGATACCCTGACAACACTGCCAGAGGGACCACATGGCTCCCTTTGAGGAGAGGCACCAGGAATCCACCCTGGAGTGGGGCTGGCACCAGGCACAGCTGGCCAGGAGGCAGGCAGTAGTGGGACTGGTGGTGTGATCCATGGGGCATTTGTCCTCCATTTGCTCCATTTGCAGCCCAGTGACCCTCATTATGGTGTTGGGCACAGTTCTTGTGCGGGAAGAGTAGAGTACGAGAAGAGGGTGAGAAGGGAGGCCCTGGGGGCCAGCTGCCTGGGACACAGCCAGGTCCGAGGTCGGAGCCCTTCCTGTGGGCACCCTCACCTTCCCCAGGAGAAGCAGCAGCTCCAGCCGGGAGATCAAGATCAGGTTTCAGCTATGTTTGAAGCTATTTCCTGCAGCTGTTGCTGCACCCTCCATCCCCACCATCCCAAAGCCTCCTTTGATGGCGAGGTGCCCATATCACACCCAGCAGCAGTGCGAGCGCCTCGCCTGCCATGTGATGACGCACTTTGGGCCCAAGAGGAGGAGAGCGAGCCCTGGTTCCCACCTACAGGCCAAAGCTCCTTTCTTTCATCCTTGCCATAGACTGCTGCGCCGAGGCACAGCCTTGCAAAACTCCAGGCTGTGGAACCTGCAGCGCTGCTGGGCTGGCTTGCAAAGAGCCTTCTGCTCTGTGAAGGAGAGGTTTCCCTTGGCAAGCCTTCTTCAGCCCTGCTCGGCCCGGCCTGGACCCAGGCACAGGCTGACTGGGCCGGGGATGCTATCACACCACCAAAGGAAAGGCACCTAGCTCCTGGTGTCTGGTGAGAGGCAGAATGACCCGAGATAGGAAGCGCAAGGAGAAGGGCACGGAGGTGTCGGGGAGAGGCAACCGCTGGGGCTCGGCCACAGCCGCTGCAGCCCTGGCAGCCCAGGGCAGCTGGCTGTGCAATGCCCCTCGCTCCTGCAAGCCAGAGCAACCCGTGCCTGCTGGCTTTCTGATGGGGAACGGGTGCTGTTTCCGTATACTACTGAAAGTATTCACTTCTTTGCTGCTCTGAAGCCTTAACCGACTTATTATCCAGCCCATCCCCACTGAATGCTGATACATCTGCATTTTTAGCTATAAAAAAGAATCTGCATTTGACATGTGTATTATAGAAAAGACCCGAAAACATTCCTGAGGTTTTCTTCAACAAGAATAGTCAGGCCAGAAACAATTTAAATCTAATTTTTGCAAAAGTTTATACACTCACACACACAATTTCACAGTTATTAGCAATTGTAATAGATAAAGATACCATTAATTATCTGATTATATATTTGATAATCACATTATCTATGGAGAAAATTGTTATTCACTGAATCATCAGCTGTTTTCTTACATTTTTACGTTGTATCGTAAAGTTGCTTTTTGCTTAAATACACATGCCAATTAATCAGTTTTGTTGTTTTGCCCAATTGTAATGTTTTTTTTCAGTTTGGACAGTCCAAGTCTAGTATATTTATGCAGCGTCTTCAAAACAGTTAGAAAACTGTTACTTACCAACTGATGTAAGTCCATGTTTTATAGATTCCTGTATGATGGCTGTGTGGGAACCAGAAGACATTATTAAGTGTAAATATACAGTACCCTTGGGTGCAAGGTGTACAGCATTGAGTACAGAAGAGGTGCAGCCTGTAAACTTTTCTGGCCTTGAGATCCAGGCTATAATAGCCTTCAGTGAAAGTCAGTGTGATGAACAGCAACAAAAAAAAATTATCCAAGAATTCAGAAAGCAACAAGTATGCCTTTGAGTGGACTCTGTACTTTTTCCAGCGTTAGTGACCTGCTGTAAACCATGTATCCCATTTCATGATAGTCTCTAATCAGAAGAATTGGAACTTGTGATAGGTTTGGCACGTCACGTGATTTTGTACAGCTTGATAAGAGGACCCTGTTATAAAGTGACAGCAAAAGAGATAAGAACTCTTGGCAGATAATGGCAGAGAAATGATTAACCTAGAGTGGAGAGGTGCTATGAAGCCCAGAGAGTAGAAGGTTGTAAAGTTGTGGGGTCATAAGATCATACTAAGTGGATGAAAAGCCATACCAACGTAAGTGTAATGACTATAAACTCATACTTGTGACCTGTCTTCCTGATGTCATCACCTCTTTGTGCAGTGGACAGCAAGCATGGTTGTTTTGGCTTCTGTAAACACTCCTTGGATGGCAAAACAAGCAAGCATTAATTCCTTAAAGGAGGCTTCTGAATGTGCTGGGATTCTACACTCTGAGTAACAGCACCAGCAAATCTCTGGTGGCAGTTTGTCAGACAAAATTATTTTATTGCCCCCATCCTCAGGCTGGAGGCTATCTCCAGGCTGTAGCCATTTAGTTGAAAGCGTACACTACTTTCTCAGTAAAGAGCTTTACAGCATGGTTAAACATTGATATCCCAGTATTACGATACATAGAGAGTGTTGCGCTTACCTCTGAGGCTGTGAGGTACAATACCTATTCACAACATGTCAACTGGCTGTCAAGTGTTTTGCTACAAATAATTATTATAAAGGTGGGCAGCTGTGTAGACAACTGGGTGATTTTTCAGCTCAGCCATGAGGGGGTCAGGTTCTGCTTTCACAGCCACCAAAGGAAATGCAGGGGCACGCCGGCTCCCTGGGTGATGCCGTGCTGCATTTACAGCAGCCTGAGCGCAGTGTGGCTTCTCCTTGCACTGCAGTGCCACCGGCAGCCTTTGCAGCTGTAGCCCAATAGATTAAGTCTGCATACACTTTGTGAGATCAGACTCAAGCCTGAATAATCAGATGATATTTGATATTTCCAGTCTCTTGAAAAATAGAGTGAAGTTATTCCACTGTGGGCTAGATCTGAAGCCTCTTGAAGTCAGCAGGAGTTTTTTCTCTTTAAATTTGCGGAGGGCTGTGAAGCAGCATATGCTCTTTTATATACTTTGTCATGATGGTTAGACTTTGATGATAAACTGGCAGACAGGTTAGTTCCTGCTCAAACTGAACTGCTTTTCAGGCTTCTCCCAGCCAGGATGAGAGCTAGAGACCCGGTCTGAAAATGGGGTTGATGTGGCAAACTGCAGTGATTGGGCCTTACATCCAGGAACCCTGAATTATCATTTGGTCTGTGCAGTACTGTCCCCCTCTAGAGCCCCTTGTAGCAAGGACTGCAGGCTGTAGAAGGAAGATCTGATTTTCCAAATTCTTATTAAACAACTGCATGTGCATTTTTATGCTTTATTTACCATGCTGGAGTGTATTAATCAGACATCTGTTTACCCAATTAATGTCACAATCATAAACGCTCATTTTGTCTATGGTACATACAGCAAGTAAAATCATACAGATTTGTGCATCAAAAACTTCCAGATATCAGGTTTTTCTTCCTTTTTTATACCTGTAATTATACTTGCAAAGTGAGCAAACTGTACCAAGCTACCTCACAACAATGCCATGAATATTATTGGCTTGCAATGTGTATGAAATGCTTTAAAAGTAAAGCATGTTATGTGAGTGTATCTTCCTATTTATTACAGGAAAAAAATTAATTTACAAGTCTGGTTAAACAGATACTGTGAGTGTTTTTTCAGGGTCACTGATATTTTTTATCTGTTTAGACTGAATGAAAGCTGGAACCCGGCTTTTACAACAGATTTCATACAAACCTGAAGAATTTGATTCTCTGCCTATTCTAATTCAGTTGGTCAGCAAATAGATTTTCACTTCTATTCATAAAAAATGAAAACAATAATTTATTCCATCAGAAAAAGCATGTCTTTGGGGACTGGGGATAAGATAAATGAGAAAAGCTGCAAATGATACTGTGGTTAGACACTTTTCACTGTGTTATCAGAGACATTGCTGGAGCACTGTTGGCCCATATATGAGTCTCAATAAAGGAATCTGCCGTATGTGGGGGAGAAAGATATTAAATCATAGGAAATATAAAGAAACTTCATGCTTTTGGCTTCAAACTCTGTCATTCCTTTCCTTTTTTGCATCAGTATCAAATGTCAGGGTCACTGAAAAATGTTCTTTTTTTCCTTTCTGATACTTTGTCTCCAAGGATAGAGGAATGTATGCCAGGTGCATAACCAGACAAACTTTCTTTGCCTTTCTTTATACCTAGTCCAGTGGGGGAAAAGAACCTCAGGGAAACTCCAGGACAATCTATATCAGTCTCTGATCCAGCAGCTCGATATGTTTAGCAGTAATATGTTTGGGCCCCAGCTGAAAAAAGTACATAAGGGTGTGCGTAATGAGGCATACGAGTTATATCACTGATGCTAAGTACCTGAGTTTAGGGCTGAATACTTTGCTTGATCAGGAATTTTGAACTGTAGCTTTTCACATGGAAGTCCCTGGTAAAACAACCACTGACCTTACTCGGAGCAACTTTTCCTAACCGTGGTTAAAGCATCATAAACTTATTTTCTAGCTCGGTGTTTTTTTCAGCACCCTGCACTGTCCCGTCCACCCCCCCCCCCCCCCCCCCCTTTCTTTTTCTCTTTTCATCCTGAGAGGGTGAGACAAGGCTTTGAAAGGTAATTTTATTATTTCACACATGCTTTTCTGTCTCAGGTCTTTCAGGAAGATAATTAATTGAAAAACATTTAGTGTCCTTTTTTTTTTTTTTTTTGCCAGTTCTTGTATGATGAAATTGTCCCTTGTTTGTCCCTCAGACAAATGTCCCTCAAAGAAAGTGTACCTGATTTCAAAAGCTTGGCAACAATCCCTCCTTTGACTCTTGCACATAAAATTATTTTGCAACCATTGACCACAAAAATGAAGTCAGAAGGAGTTTCTTCTCTTGTGGGCATTTTCACAAGTGGCATTTCATTTGGGCACGTAAGGATGTTAAGAAACAAGCTCTGGAAATGGACTGATGAATGAACAGTGACCTTTTCAAAGACTTTTAATCCCTGACTTGTATATGTTCGTGTAAATTTAGTGAGGTCAGTCAGGATTTTGTAATTTTCCTGTAAGATTTTGGATGTTGATCCTCCAAATCCAGTATGTTCCTTGTTGTCTTTCTATGATACATCTCAGAAAAGGTAACTGTTCAGCACAGAACACATCAAATGAGTGACATGATCCTCGTTCTACTGAAAGTCCAGGGCAAATGTGGCATTGACCCTGGCATGGCACCTACCAGGCATGAGCTGTCTGCTCCTGAGAGTAGTTCAGTTTGGTTTCAGCTGGAGGTTTGCTTAGGTGGAAAGAGATTTGCAAACTCTGTTCTTTGATCTGGAAATCACTCTTTTAAAACTTTTCTTCATTTCAGTCATTCCAATATTCGTCCTGATCTATCACAGACATTTAAAATTCTTTTGGATGCTTCAGTGTATTTTCTCCACCTTCATGAATTTTATATTATTTTACATGTGCAAAATCAAGGCATTAAAAATACAGTTTTATGCCTTTTCCCCAGTAGTTCTGTAAAAGAAATTAAGAGAATCTGGTATATCTGGTGATCTTCACCTTTTGGGTTTTTCAGTGAAGTAATTACAGTACTGAAATGTAAAGCTGACATTTATTAAGTTATTTCCATTGGTTGATTCTCAATTCCTGTTTGGTCTTGCATTATGACTGCACTATTGACTGCCTTGCTAGTTTTGTTTTCTTACATATCTATATTCTACATGTTATATTTATGCCCTCAGTAACAGAACGTAATGGCATTGAAATGCATTTCAGCATATGCTACTCCTTACTCGTGATTTTCAGCATATTCAAATACAACTCTGGTGAGCAGAAGCATGGTAAGTTCTTTGTGGGTGTTCAGGATGTGAACTGTTTTCCCCGATTACATTAATCAGAATATTTTAGTCTCTCATATGTTTCTGTTCTCTGTTTGGATGAACATGATTTGATAGAAACCATATTTGGAGATGAATAATGAATTGTAGGAATTATAAAATTGCTTCCTGTGACTTTTCCCTAATAATTACTTACAAAAATTTATTTCAGTGAATATTTCTGCTAATAAATTAATATCTGGAAGAGGAGGTAAATGAAGACATTTGTAAGTACTTTCTTGGGTTAAATGAGCAATTAGGAAGCCTTCAGGACTGCTTAGGAGGAAAGCTCAGTTCTGTGCAGAAGGAAGCAATACAGTTGTGGATCACAGAAGTCCCCTTTTGGCCTTAACTGAAGGAGTAGCATGAGCTCTGGTAGGACACAGATATAGTGCTAGCTCTCTGCAGTGGAGAAATAAAACTTTTTCTTGGTGTGAGAAAAGTTATCTAGGCAAGTTTTATCTGCCTGTCTATCTATGTAAGTAGCTTCAATTTTAATTTCTTGCACACGTCCTTTTCTTCAATAATCCAACTTATTGGCATACAAAGAGAAATGTTATTAATTAGTTACACACGGAACCTTTTCAAAGCTTATCTAGGAGATATTTACTATAAATAGGAGCAGAGTGTTTGACTTTGTGAGAAAAGAACAGATTTTTGTGAAACAGGCAGGGGGAAATGACTTCCACGTATGTAGCAGCAACAGGTGTTGTGAACTCATCCATCATCTCACACAGCGCTCATGAGCAGAAAACTGTTTCTTCTTAGAGCACTATTAATAAAATATCAGGAGTATCTTACTTTGGAAGGAGGAGAGGAGAAAGAGAGGAGAAAGGGTCTCAACATAGATCTTAAGTGGAACTTAAAATCTTTTGAATTTGGTAGCTAGATTCTCTGTTTTTTCAAGATACTTACATATGTACAGGGATGACAAGTTACCATCCCTGCTCCCCCAATCCCCCAGACCCCCAACACCTTAGCTTGAGGCAGGATGGAAATACCAAATCTTACCTCAGTAAATTAAATCCTGAAAGACCCTGAGTGCTATGGTGAGTTTCTGACTAATTTCTACCCCTGAAGGAAGCTGCATGTGTACTACGCTGCACGCGGACTAGCTTTGCTTGAGACCACGGAGTAAGAGCAAGTTGAATGCTAATGGAAGGTGAAAGACTGGCAAAAGAAAACAGTTCAGAATGGCATTTCATGTCTAAGCAAAGGGGGTTTCCCTACTGAAACTCATTTATTGAACCAGGAGTAGAAGGATATCTGGAGTCTGATGAACTGTAGAACAGCATGTAACACACAACTCAATGAGCCACCTTCAAGCCAGAGGGAAGAGGAATCAAGGCTTAGTGCTCAAGCGATGGGTCAGATCTGGTGCAGAGGAGGGCTTCCGCTTCTTTCTGTCTTCCCAATGTGCAAGTGCAGAATTTGCTCGAGTTTCAAAGCTGACTTTCATTGGGAAGGACACTGGACAGGAGAGAAAAGTGGGGTAAAGGCCATTCAGAAATAAGCATTTCTGACAATTTTGTTAATAACTGTGAGAAATGTAGCACCTGGCAGGAGAGATAAGTGGATTTTCCTAAGCTCTGTTATAGGCAGGTAAATATTGCTCTGGTTTATGGCACTAATAATTAAACAGAACACTAGTCTTTCTCTTGGCAATTTAAAATTTAAGGTGGTTGTTTTCTAGAGGTGTATGCTGAAATACGAACAGCAGTAACTACTTTAGATGTAAGCTTCATAATAAAAAACCATATATATTCTGTCCAATGGATATATTTCATAAGGATATATAGCCCTGAAGAAACACATTTTTTTCATTGTCTTCTAAGTCATCCAGGCACCGCTCTTGGTAAATATTGCAGTTCTTAAAAACCAGAACAAGTAGACTTAAGATCTGAGAAATACTTCATTCCTTCAAGAACATAGTCTCCCTAGTGCAGTTACATGAATAATAGATTAGTATAACATTAATTAATATTTTTGTATCTTTTTATACAATGTGCCCACAGTTTGTTGTACAGTATACTTATTTTATTTTATATGCTTAGGCCACAGTAAAAAATGCAGATGACCCTAGAATTGGAGGCCGTGTATATCTGGGGAGAGCAGTAGCACCTGGGATTTCCGAGTCCTGACTTTCAGGGAGCAGCTTTAAATCAGACTGTTAATGCATCTGCAGTGGCATGCAAATCTTTAGCTCCTGTTCAGCCATTCTGTTTGTATAATGCCTAGACCGAGTTCTTTGTCTCAGACTAGGGCTTCTGGGTACTTCTACCACACCAGGAAATACAAACTGGTGTTCAGGTACCCTTATTAACTGTAAACTCACATTATTCTCATCCTAAAACTGTTACTCTTGCTTTCCTCTGGTCACCACTGCCTAACCTCCCATTAGACTGAAATGCTTTTCAGTGGTCCAGACAACAGCGTGTACCATTAAGATGGAGACCTGATCATGACCTCCAGAAAATACTATATTACAAATATATACTTATATATACACAATAAGAGATATTTAACAGAGCAATAGTAGGATGATAAAAAAAAAACAAACAGCTTTTTTCAGGGCCCTGAGGTCACTAATAGGCCATAATGGCCCTGATTAGCTTCACCTGGGTCCCCACTCATATGGTCCTCAACCATGGGGCCATGGGCTCTTTTAAGCTCCAGCTGGTGACTTCTTCCCCGAGCTGTGCTGGGTGGGGGCTTGTTCCTGAATTATTCTTTGCATTTCCTGGCTTCACCTCAGAGCTGGTTGATTTTATTGCTCTCACCCAATCACCACTGGAGCATCGGTAGGACTTGCTACTGCTCTGCTTGACCATCTCCTGCGCTGTGGGACTGCGCTCTGTCAGTGAGTTCCCTACTCAGTCTATGTTGTTGCTGCCCTTAGCTCCCAGTTTGCCTCCTTGTAGGGTGCAGCTGGCCCTTGGTGTTTCCCGACAGCTTTTGTAGGTGGTATCCTCATCCTTTCCTAGGAACGGGCAATAACTACTTCTATAATGAAGCATAGGGCCTTGCTGTGCACTAGGGTGTGCTTTTCATTTAGAATGTGGAAGCTTTTCAAATAGCAGTCTGATTGTCTTGAGAGCCTCCCTATAGATATATAGTCTTGGATTTATTTTTTTTTTTTTATAAAGGGGGAAGCTATTTTGCTTGTATAGCTCACAACAAAGAGCAGCTAAGAAGAACATGCTCTTTCCCTTGTGTGGTGTCTGGACAGGGCACCACTGACCTTCACAAGATCTTGCTTGTGAAAAGTTTGTACCAGCTCTACACCAGGTGGCTGCTGTGTGGGTACACAGCCCTTCTCAGCTGCTCACTAGTGCCTTGAGAGGGGACAGAGTGCTTGTCCAGGTGAGAAGTTAAGGCCAGGACATGTGTAATGTGTGGCTCAAACCCATTTTTGAAAAATAATGCCTGAACCTTGTGTTACTATTAACTCGCTGCCATGTTTGACACTCATGCATCAGTTGATGGGAGGTAATGACTAACAATAACTATTGATTTTTCATTTCATATTAATGGCATGGCAAGTTCTGAATCTGATAGTGAGGGTGGGATGCTAGTGTAGACACTCCTATTTAGCTGTAAAAGAAGTGTCTTCTTGCCTTCCATGGATCCTTACCTCGTATCTCAAGAAGCTGTATAGAATTCTCTCATTAAAACATCAGAGTTTCACAAACTATAAAATATACACAATTTTGTGATGATTTTCATCTTGGTGCAAACATCCATTAAGCTTAAAATAAATAAATGTACTGGATCAATTATTTACCCAAAGCACACTGAGACAAATGATAAACACTGAATGACAGAAGAGGGATGGAATGGGGTGGAAGTTCTTTCTGACTCAAGATCAGTGTTCAGGCAAATGTAGAGAGAAACTGATTTCAGCTGGTGGAGATTCCAACCAGCTCTATCATTTTATTTATAAAAAGAAATAAGGACCTAGAATCCTTTCCTAACTTATCCTAGTGAGAACTGTATTAGTCACTGAAACTGTAGTTGTATAAAATGTTGGGAAAGGACAAGAGCTGAGACTATTGTTTCAAAGGTTTGGAAAATGTTCTATAATTTTGCAACAGACTCTAAGGCTTTGGCAGGAAGTCAAACATTTCTATATCATTTCTCCTATAGTATCAGTGGACTTAAAAAACTAGCAGAATTCAAGTGAAATTGTTGTAGCTTAAAATGTTTCCACAACATGAATAAAAGCACATTTTGTTACTTCAAACAGAAACACTTTTATCTCTTGCTTCTTCATTCTGTTGCTGTCTTATCTTATTCCTCCTCCCTTTTGACTTTAGATCTCTCTCTCTCTCTTTTTTTTTTTTTTTTTTTTTTTCCCCTTCTTTGCCTGGTCCTTCACTGTCTTCTGTTGTGGACAGCTTTCCTCTGGCTGCTGCTGCTTCTTCCAATATATGTCTGAAATCTTACCTTGGCACCTGCACCGAGAACATTCTGAAATGCAGATGTTGAGGATGTTCTCAAGTTAGGCTTTTGTGCTGCTTGCAGTAATAGCACTGCTGCTGTTACCAGAAATTATTCCTTTATGTAAGAAAGGGTACAGTAAATATTCTATATATGCAATACTAAAATAGCAGGCAACACTGGCAGCCTAAGGCTGTACTCTTGCACTGTAGTCTATGGAAGAATAAGGATTGCTTTTAACCTTTGAGCTTGTACTGTATTTCTTCACCTCCTTTGATAGCATTGGCCTCAATTGCAGCATGGCATTTGGATCCCCACAGTTTTGTTCTGCCGGAAAGTTACAATTAACAATGTTGTTTCAGTTCCCAAGTCCCTCTCATTACACTGAACACTGGGGGCTGTTGGGACCTCATTCCTGATCTGGTCTATGCTGAAAGAAGCTGCACAGGGAAAACCTGTCTTACAGGGAGCTTTTGTTGAGCAGACAGTTTGTGAAGCTACAGCCTCAGTGGTTCTGCCACGTAAAAAGGTCCTGTTCTGTAAAAAAAACCCCCACCCATCCAAATACCACAGAAAATGCTAAAAAGCTTCAGCTCTGGGGCTTTATAATAGATTCTCATGGGATATGAAGCTAATCCTGATCCTATTGCAAAAGGTTTTTTGCTGAGAAAGGCTTCAGCTCAGACAACCATGTCAACATGTTTAACTGCCTCATATATGGGAGGTAACTGTGTTAATAACTTAAAAAGTGAATACACATTTATCATACCTGCACGTGGTCTAATGGGCTGAGTTCTATACAAGCTTTATGAGAAGGTATCATATCTTATCTGTGAATCTTCTATGCCTTGATTGTTATAAAAACAGTTATGATCCCACTTCATCATATTACACTTTGACCAACCTGCCCCAAATATAACCATCCCAGAAATTCCGCAGCTATGTTTTTGATTCTGCCAAACCATCTTTGAGATGAGCTGACTAGAAAATACAAGTTAAACATGTTAAAATTGAAACCTCCAAGAAACCTGAGCCTTCCATGCAAGACTTCTGTATGCACAGGCGAACTCTGAGACCTGGCAGACTTTCACACGTTGGACCTGTAAACCTGCAGCTTTCTGCTTATGGAAGATAAAAAGAACCATCTTTAAAGCAGACAGACTGAAGTGGCTGGATAGTGAATAAGGTGATCCTTACTTTATCTTTGATTTCATTACCCACAATGTTGAAAGCTGTTTGCAATGTATAGTACTTTGTACTTCTCCTTAAGCCTCAATTGCTTTTATACCATTGTTCTGAGAAGCTGTTTAGAGAATTTCGAATCACTGGTGATATGATTCAGTCCTAGAGTCACTCCAAAGCACAAAGGCCCTATTATCCTACCAGGTTACTGAAGTGTTGTAAAGGAGAGTTTGCTACTTGTAGTTTTCTGAACAGTTTATCACATTTCAAGCATGCCACACGAGGAGAATCCTTAATAAAGTACACAACTTAGAGATGAAGCCTACTTGGTACCCTTCCCACACAGTGTGAACATGTCTTTAGATAAGGTACCGCTAATACAGTCTACATTGCTTCACAGGAAGTGTCATGTTTCCAGGACCATCCACCTGCTTCATAATTGGGTACACAGATTCACTAGTAAGAAACTAAGTTTCATTAGATATATTAATGGTTTTATTATGGCCTAATGGTTTTCACAGAACTTTGCACCTGTTTTACAAAGGTTTGATGTTAAATTAGGGCTGCTTTATTAGCAGATGTGTTTATATTGACATTTTAGTAGAAACCAGGTGAATTGTTGGGCTAACCCAATGGAAGTATATCTGAATGCGGAATTGTACTGATTTATCAACATTTACCAAGTGATTTAGCAACATCAACAACTTTAGTTGTATCCATCTTAAAACTGTGTTTAAACAGGACAGTCATAATAACAGAAGGGGAAATTCACTAAGATATAACACACATCTTTGGAATCAGAACAACATTTTAGAGAGGCTAATAGAACTGCTTTGGCTGACTTGGTTTCTCCTGGATTTATAAGTGTCTTTTTATTTCCCCATTTTAAATGGGATGAAGTGTTATTAGCTGAAATTCAGCAGATATCTTCTTAGGGTGAAGTGGTGGTGGTGAGTGGGAGAAGACAAAGCCTTTTCCTTATTCCCTTAGAAGAACATCAGCAGGGCACAACTCCACATCATGCTTCCTGGATGACTGGGCAGAGAGATCCCTCGAGTACCTAAGGAAGCAGTCTTACTCCCACCACGTCACATGTGTTTTTACAGGCAATTCCATCGTGTTCTGTGGACTCTTACATTTTTTTATTCATAATTTTCTGTGGACAGTTTTTTTGACTTTGTGTTACTTTATTTCTCCTTCTTTAGTTATCAAATAAATTAAATCAAACCTTTATTGATGTTCAGGAAAAACAATAGTGTGAGACAAAGCTGTTTTCATTAATATAAGCAGTTTCTGTACAAAAAGGATTCATCTCTGTTAATAGGGAGGAACAATTCTGTAGTGGGGTTTCCTGTACATCTGTGCTAAAGTGGAGCACATATCATCCTAGTGAGGGAAGTGCAACATATGAAGCTATTAGAGATGACCTGTAATATGGAAAAGAAAAAAACGTTCAGATGAATGCATTAAAAAATCCCTTTATCATGCTGGTATTTGTGTTGAAGCAAACTATTTTATAATTCAAGCTGTCATGAGGGGCTGCCCTGCCAGGATACGTACAATGAGAAGGCAGAGTAGTCTGTTGATCTGTCTTTATTATGTAGTATATATAATATGTACTGGAGTTAATTTGAAAAGTGTCAAAAGTGCATTTTTAATTGTGTGACTTTTTTTTTTTTAACTGAAAAACATCCCAGATGAGATATGCTTAACAGTGTGTAACATGCACAAGGTGGTTAGAATGCTTTTGGTGAGCTTTAAGTGATGCTTAAAATTATGATCCCAAAGGATGTTTTTATCTCATAAACACCTCACATCTACTGTGTTTTAATGTCATGTTATTGTTACATGTTCCTTCTCTGTCTATGTGACTGTGCAAGATCAGTTAATCACGCTTCAGGTAGTGTGATTCAAAAGAGTTTTGTTAAAGTCAGTATTGAGCTATGGTAATTCACACTTGCTGAAGATCTAGTCCAAGGTTCATAAAGTGCATTGAAATAAGAGATAACAGGTACCACAGAAATGCAAAATATTATGTCAGTGAGATAAATGGAAGAAAACTGTCTTCAATTTTTACCAATGGAAAAACACAAAAGTCTGAAAGAAAGTCTTAGGTATGTTATAGCTTTAATCTGCAATGACTTCTGTTTTTCTGGTATCGGTTCTCTATTTTGTCATACACAGTAAAATATCCTGCTTAATTCAACTTCATCCCTCCATTGCAGATTAACAATTGTCAAACTGGTTCTCTTGGAATTACGGTTGCTAGATCTTGGGCATGAATAGAGTTTTCTAATGAATAGACTGATGCAAAATGATTTGGGAAGTATTTAAGTTAAAAAGGGAGAAACAGAAATGTTACTTGTACTTTCAAAATGCTTGATCAGAAAAGCCAGCTTTATCATGTTTGGTTTTGCTGGGGGGGGGTGTGTGTGTGAGGGATGCACTTTACATTGCAAATTTGATTGATGCTTCTACATGCTATCATGATACAAGTAATTGCGAAGAGGAGGGTGTCTCAGTGATACACGTGGTAGGCTCTGTCATTCTTGAGGCCTGGCTATTCTTTCTGCTTTCACTCCAGCAGAGTATCTGGGAATTTAGTTTTAGAACCTTGGCTACGGAGCTTGGGAGCCAAATCAAGAATGATGTCTATTTGAACTGGCAAACAGTGAATGACTGGTGCTGAGCATAAGTAATCCATATTGTGAAGCTTTAAGGCGCCATTAGTTTTTAAGAAGCATTTACTGTCAGTATTCCTGAAATACTAACTTTTTGAGGCATAGAGGTCTGTCCTTTTGAATATTCTTGAATAAAGCATAAGGTAATCCCTCTTATAGGCAATATGCATGTGCGTCCCACAGTGAAAAATGTGTGTCCTTGGGCCTGGTGGGACAAATTCTTCCCTTTGTTACATGAGAGAAAATGGAGAGTAATGTCATAGCTGTTGCTGATTTCTTCAGTACTCAGTGATGCAAATGAGGGCTGAATTCATCCCACTGCCTATATCTGGTATTTTGCATAGAAATGCTTGCTGTGCTGAAACATACTCACATTTGCAAGAATGTGCCTGTGTAGTTTACATTTCCAATTTTAATTTTTGAGCCATGCGTAAGAGACTCCAGGGAACAGTGTGTACTGTCAGCAGAAGTTATCTTTTTGATGAATCAGGCACATTGTTTGTACCCCTGCATTTGATAGACGTGTTGTAATAAGGTCCTGAACTGCTTACTGTGTCTTTATGTACCTTCCCTCTCAGCAGTTGTAACTATTGTGCTGCTTGACCTATATTAATGGGACTACAAACAACAAGTTTAACCATTAACTTGTGAGCTCTGTTTAAATGGATTTTGCCAAGAGATGAGAACTGAAGATTTAAGGAGGTAAAAATTAAAAAGAGGGCTATGCAGTGTGAAGTTTTTCAGTGCTTACTGATTTGATGTGGAGAGTGGGAAGGAGTTCAAAGACCCAAGAATAAAACTCAACATCATATTATTATGGTCTGAACAACTAGTGCCATTCAAGGTATGGAAAAGTGCTCTCTTAAATGTTTTGTTTGTTAAATAACTTGTGCATTTTATCTGTTTGGTTACTCCAATGAGGATTGCTTGCTGTATTATCTGTAGCCACACATACTCTGTAGCAAGAGCAGGCTAAGAGATTTACACTGAAGGGGGGTAAATATTGCCTGCTACTGCTGCCTAGGAAAAGGGAGACTGGTTTTCAGTAACTGGTGAGGAGACAGTGAAAGCTAGAAAAAGACCAAGTGAAAGGAGCTAGTGTCAGACTAGTGCTTTAGATATAGAAAGAACAGTCTGATTTAGCTTGATTTAGTTGGGCTGCATCTCAGGAACTTGGGTTCTGTGCACAGAACTTGAATTTTAGATCATTTAATAAAAGCCAAAACTCTCATTTCTGATATATATACGACTATATTACGCAGGAATAAGCAACTGTGACTGCTGATCCATGGTAACTGCCCCATGTGTGCACAAAGCCAACAGCAAATGTGTGATGGTTCAATATCTGGTGTGACTTGATCCTTTGTGGAAAAGTGATTCTGTGTCTCTAAGTTTATTGACATCAGTGATTTTTGCCTGAGGTTCTTAAAGGGTAGGCATGCAAAAGTTAAATGGGGGAGGGGGGTATGGTCTGGGATGGCCTGCCCAAAACCTCTGTCTTCCCCAATAAAACTGCCTCATCTTATGCACATAGGCATTTAAATCTGCTACTGTTTGTATTTGGTGGTTTTCTCTCACTGCTGGGATTTCACCATTCTGGCTCCACAGGGCATATGTAGGTGTCTTGTGCAATCAAATAGTGTGTGTTCTGCTGGGTCCTAGTGATTGATAGTGCCAGAAATTTGTGCTTTAGCTGAAAGTAGCAGCTGATATTCATAGGTGCAAATGTCTATGTTCATTCTCTGCAGCTGAGCTCTTAGGCATTGTTACAGCTGTGAATTAAGCATTAGGTAGCCCTGTGCACATAATCAAAACTGAGAATCTGAGTGAAAATCTCTCACGTTTGAGAGTCTACTGCAAGGGCTGTTGCAGAAACACAGAACTGCCTATTTTATGTTAAGTGCAGCAAAACATGCAGTGAGAAACGTGCTTTAGAAATGTGTGGTATTTATGTGTTGGTCCTTATTCCAATGTAGTTAAACTGATGTGAGTAGAACTTTATCTGTCTTGTTACTAATATAGATTTTTGGTTGAAACAGGTAAACTGAGATAAATCCTTGTCATCCTTGATCTCAAGAGTTGTTAACTGAGTAATACTCTTTGGGCCTTGATTTGAAGATGGCAAACAGCTTGGTAAACATACAATTAAACCACAGAAAGCTTTGTAATAGGAAGGGAAGCACTGAGCAAGACTATCAACAATTTAGTGATGTATAAGCCAAGTCAGGGAGGGAAGCCCATGATTCTGGCTGCCAGACTTCTCTAACCGGTTACTTCCTTGACTTTCTTGGATTTCTAAAGAAAAGGAGGCACAAAGTCACCTTTATGAGGAAGTGATCTCAATTAGAGTCAACAGGAAAAAACAGAAACATTGGGGAAGGCTTATTGGGAGCAAACAAAAATGTAACTGTGCCAACAAGTTTTCTTGCCTCTAGGTTTCTGTAGTTGCCCTTTTCTCTCCTCTGATGCCAGTAATTCCCAAGGTTTCCATTTAAGCAATTTAAACTGGTAAAAAAGCCTGTGTATAGGTGATTCCTAAGGTTTATTTCTGCTTACATTAGTTTCTTATTCCTGAAATTCTACAGAAATAAGTTTAGCTGAGGGAGAACTGTTTTAAAGTTAGTCTACACATGTAGCAGCATTAATTTCTTTAATCTGGATTAGCAGGCACAGTTTTGCTTCACCCAGAGTAAAGGTAGAAGCAGGGCAGGCCCCCAGGGCTAATCCCTCTCCTCTTTTCTTGTCTGTCTATCCCTTCAACTCGGAAACAGCTATGTTCAGAATGAGGTCACAGCACAGTGATTTTGTTCTGAACATTAACTTTTGTTCTAGCAGCTGTGCTGGCTGGCACCCATGCAAGGAAATTTAGCATTTCCCACTGTATTGGTACAACAGTATGATTTTTTTTTATTTTGCTCTGAGCCTAATGGGCATGTTCCGGCTTGTAATCATGAGAGGGCCTGGCAGATGAGCTTTTGAGATGCTTGTTCACAACTCTGGTGAGCAGCTCCCTGTAGTATTGTGTGTTCAAACTAGCTTGCAAGTCATTAGAGTTTCCTTCTTCTGGTGACTCTAGGTGGGAAGGCTTGTTTACTTACTAGTTTAAAGCATCTTGTATAGGTGTTCATGTGTTAGCTTAATGAAAGGAAAAATCTGAAGTTTAATAGACTGACCCTTTTTTGACAGTTTTCAGGTATGTGAGAAATGGAAGATATTTAGTCACAGAATGTGACCTGTACAAATATGGACAAGACAGGTTAAATAAAAGCAGCAGATTTAACTTCATGTCTTGTTATAGCTTGCAAAACAGTTGTCTCCCAAGAGGAGTATTCTGTGACTCAGTGACAATAAACTGACACAACAACCCAATTCAGTTACTTTTTGCTTGTTTAGTCAGTCTCTCTATCCTGCACCAGCTGTCATGGTAGGACAGCATCTTTTAGTATCTTGATACTTTCTGTGCTAAAAGGTTAGTGTAAGCTGTCTTGAGAGAATTTTGTCTCTATCAGAGCTATAAACCTTATCTCAGTAAATAGAATAAAGCTGGCTAATGATCACTAACTTTATGTTCTTTTCTTTCAGGGGATAGTTTGAAAAGGTAGTAATTTCTTTCAACAATACAAAAAGCATCTTAGAGAAAATAGTCTTCATTACATATCAGTAAAGATAAGCAGCCTTTTTTTAGGCTACTTATCACCTGTATTTTCATATAAAGAGTATAAGTATGGTGCATGTAGCTAGCTTGATGGATAGATCTGTTTCTGAGCATTTGTATCTCAAGCCCATGCTGCTCTTAATGCAGACCTCCTATGGAAGTCAGTGGAAGTCTTGCATGTCTTAGGATTGTGTGAATTTTTTCATTGAAGACTTCTCAGAGAAGACAAACTCATTAGAACCATCAGAGAGATGGAAATAACTTGTGTTCATTATGTGGCTCTTCTGAAATGGAGGGTTGCCAGGTGGAGGCAGCCATATGTATGTACAATATTGCAGCTGGGAGGGCAATCTGAATTCCTTAAAAGCAGCTAGATGGTGCTTGTATTTATTGAAAACTATGTGCAGACTAAAGCTCAGGAGCAGGGAAATCTGTTGTGAAATGGCAAGAAAAGGATCATGTTTGCAAACAACTATATTTTAAATAAGTAGTAGGACAAAGTGAGCATTATATCCAGATCTCTTGGGATCCCCATGTGCATGTCAAGCACAGATAGGTAGAAAAACCTGTACAGGACTAGAGTGTCTCTATTTGTACCCAAAAGATTGAGACATAGTATCAGTTATTCACTGAAAATCAGGACTTTCTCCAGCCCAGTATATTTGGACTTCTAATGGCATTCAAACTGACAGAAGCAGGTCTTTTAGCCCAAGAAGCTTTTCTTTCTCAGCCTCGCTTAATTGCTTTATCTCTGGACTTCTCAGTGCTTGCTTTTCACCTTTTATCACTTGTTCCTGCAGAGTCTCTTTTTACATAAGTTTCAGCTATGCTATTCACTCCAGTGATCTTATTTGGCAGTTATTCCAAAGGATGCACTAGTTTCTAAATGAAATAGTTCTGCTTCATTTGTTTCCTTGTGCTTGTATCGTCTACCTTATGAACTCTACAGTACTACACACAGATTATCAAAAGCTATTCTATTAAATTATGCATTAACCAGCAGTATATGTTTACAGTGTGTGTGTTTAATGGCATTATACTACAAACATCACATAGTATAAGGACAATAGCTAAGTAAAAGGTACATTGTTATGTACCTGAAACCTGAACTAATCAGGATTTGGAACTCTATGTAAAATGAGAATCTTGGATAGACCAGCCTCAGGAGTTTACAGATTATAAAATGTATCCTGTGCAGACTGTCTTCCCCTGTCTTTATGTGGGAAAACACCTTGGACTCAGTAGGAGTTTTGCCTGTGTGAGGGTTATATGGCTGGAGCTCAGTTGCAGCACTATAGAACTTCAGTTATGCCAAATTATGTATTTTGAAATGATTTGAACATTTTTACAACTGTTGATATTTGAAAAATGTTTTAGTGCTTTTCTTCACAAAGCAATCACCTTTATCAGCAACACATTAAAGCGGTGCTGAAAGCAGACAATGGATCTTATATGATCAAATGTTGCAAACCTCTGAGAAATATAACTGAACTGTTCTTGGCAGCAGATTAATGAAGAGGTTCATAAGACAAAGCCATTTATTTGCAAGCTGCATCAGGAAATAGAGATATGTGCCTGCCTCTGCTTTCCTGTTAGTTAGTCTTGGTTGTATTGAACTAGCATCCAGGCATCCAAACCAATCTGTGTCCCTGTTCTGCTAGCTATTACTATGTATGGTGAATATTACTATTTGATCACAGGTTTTTATGATCTGAGGACTTGAAGGTAAAAGTAAGTGTTATATTGCTTTCGTTTTTTGATGGGGCTAGGTATGAGTGATTAAGTACTTTACCAAGCCCAAATGAGAATGAGGTGGGAAGCTGACTTAGTTCTTTTGTTTGTGGTCTGATGTATTCATCTGGAAGACTGTTAGGGATGTGAGACTCCAAGACAATTTTTGCTTAAGAAAATGACTATTTTCATAACAAATGACACTTTGCTTTGTAGCTAAGCTCTTTCTTTTAAATAAGATTCTCACAAGATGGCATAATTTTTGTCACAAGTGTTATTTTTGTTAAAGCTGGTCAACTTGGTATGTTTGGTCCGAAACACCTGGTCTTGGCCATCCAGTGGCTTGCTTCCTGGCCATTCCTGTATTCCTATAAAATACATGCCCCCCCCCCCCCCCCCCCCAATAGTTAACATTGCAAGATTTAATATTTTGAGCATGAAGATAAGAAATTAAATGCTGTTAGTGTGGTGGAAAGAAATTAAATGCTGTTAGTGTGGTGGATACATTGTGGACACTGAGGACACTGGTTGATTCTGCACTGGAGTAGTGTAGATACTGAATGTCTCTATCTGATATATTGGCAAATTATGTTGGCAGGCTCTGGTCAGGCTTCCCTGGTCCAGGGCTACTCATGAGTTGCCTGCTGTGGTACCTGTCTTCCAGCCATGCTTGTGGAAGGTCAGTGTAAAGTTCCTTAACGTGTAATGTGGGAAGTAGGCACCAAGCCTCATGTAGTTCTGCTTGAGTACTCCTCTCCTGCCCTGGTCTAGTTATAATGAGTTTCCCATTTGGGGAACTGCAGCTGGACCATGGTTTTGAGGACTGAGTATTTGGGTTTTACTCAAATCCAGAGGATAGGTCTTAGTTTCTGTGATACTGCATGGGACCGGCATCCTGAGACCATTGTGTTATCCAGATCCATCAGATAAAAGTTGTCCTGGAGACACATGAAGAGACTAAAAATACAGCATTTACTGGAGAATAATCCTGAGTTTCCCCAGTGGTCCAGATACTGGGGGTGTGATAGAAGTGCCCATAAAGCTTGCTTGTTTTCTGGCAAACATTATTTTTATACTTTCACCCCAAAGTCTCTTCTTTATGACCACAGTCAGGCCACTGTGAAGTTACTCTTTCATGACCCTCACTTAAAAAATGTGACATCTCTTATTATGAGAGACTTAATGGTGCTTTTAATAACCTTTTTAATATTTTATTCTTTGGGGAGTAGCCTGGACATCTTGTATATAATGAAATGAGCCAAGTGGCTCTTCACAACAGCTGTGGTAAATGTACAAGTGATTTTGCTGCATTGAAAACAGGAAAAAAACCTCTTGTGTTGCATCATTCTGGCTGGGAAGTGTTCAAAGTTATTGTGACAGGACTGTATTTTGAGCAATTGTTGGTGATTTGTTTTTTAGCGCACAAAGAAAGTAATAAATCTGTCACCCTGAAAAATCAGGTTGTGACCTAAAGGAAGGAGCAAATTGTGGCTTTAGGTAAAAAAGAGTGACCTGCCTATGAGGGTCATTTATCATTATAACAAAATTGCTGGTGCTCTCCTAGCTGACCAGGAAGAAAGGCTGTGGTAAGCAGAATCGAGGGATGCAAGCATCCGAATATTTTTAACTGATCAATACTTTTTGGATTTACAAGCAGCCAAAAACCTGTCAGCATGCAGAGTAACTGCACTATGCATCTATTCTAAGAAAGAAAATGAGGAAGAATGGGTTTAATTTGGCAATTAAAAATGAAATACACTTTAGATTTGGCATAAATAGTTTAATTCAAAACAGTATCTTAGTACAGATGCCCTTAGCAGCCTATATACCTTGTACAGTGGTACGGAAAACGGGTTTCAAACCAAACTCCCAGGAAGGTTGAAACCAATAAATAAGCAACAACGTAAATCTCTTCAAGGTGGTGTTAGCATTATTTTCTAGTACTGCATGTGGCACATGAAGAGTGTCTCAGA
The DNA here is from genome assembly GCF_947461875.1 of Haliaeetus albicilla. Classification (NCBI taxonomy): domain Eukaryota; kingdom Metazoa; phylum Chordata; class Aves; order Accipitriformes; family Accipitridae; genus Haliaeetus; species Haliaeetus albicilla. Next base: position 25,650,584 of record NC_091490.1, on the reverse strand, counting down.
ACTCACTTGGGATATGTGGTTTCATTGTTTGAAAGTAACAGTCCCAAACTGTTTTTGATTAAAAAAAGAAACAAATGCTCAAACTTTCTTTCTTACCCCACCCTTATTTATTCTACATTACTCTATATGTAAATAGTTTTACATGTAGCTTATAAAAAAAGAAATAGCAGAACAAGTTCAGTGCCACAACCGAAGTTGGCAGAGATTGCATCCATTGCAAAGAATATGTTCAATGAGTTCAAGTCTGACTTGCATTGGAGTATCAGCTGAACATGTTTTGAAATAAAAGCTTGAAAAAAATTACTTCTTTCTATATAATTATTCTTAAGTATCAAATCTCTCTCAAAATTAAAAATGATTCCAGTTAATTCTGGAAAATATTTTCCTGCTGTTCAGTCTCTCCTTGTGAATTTTCACTTTAATCTGTTTTTTTTATAGAGTTTGCAAAGACATAAAGACAGGAGAGTGTGGGGGGAAAAGCCAACACAATTTCTTGTACAGTAATTTTCATGCCAATTGCTAATTTCTGCTGATTGCCTTAGTGCAGGATTGTCTTATCAGACCAGAACATCCAATGATAAAAACCAATTCTAATGTGTTTAGAAAAGCACTTATGATTCAGGCTATCACTTGTCGTTAGGCATTACCAGTGTTATCCTATATTAGGTATGCTTTACGAGGACATTTTAATATATCAAGGCTGGCAAAGTACTATACACTTTCAATGCATCATAAAGACATTGAGATAAAAATGTAGAAGGTAAAATAGTGATTTATAATATGAACTGTCTTTTTAATGCACACTGATAATACTCTGTTCATTGTGGCTTCATTAAGGAAATCAGTTTAGCATAATTTTAAGCATAAATATAAATTCCATTGATTTAGTCAAACTTGACTACATGGCAGTGCCAAATTCTGGTGGTAATTCTGCACCAAAATGCACTGTCAGAACTTACTACTGCAGAGGACCAGGCTGGATTGAAAGCACTTAACTGAAGTTTCATGACTCATGCTCTAAAAGGATTAGGCTTTTTTCAGTGATTCTTCCACTTTGAGGAGTCAACAAAATTATCCTGGAAAAAAGTATCCTACACTTGTCATTAGATAGCAACATTTTCATCTCACTCCTTCCTGAGAATGCTGAAAGTGATCTTTATCCTGATAGTATGATTTTTCCCCCCCCTACTTCTAATTAAAAAGGAAATGAAAAAGTTCTGTCACCAATATGCCTCAAGCATATCTTGTTCAATTTTGGCTTTAAGATTTAGTACCAAATTTTGTGAGTGTGCCAAATTTTGCCATTGTGCTCAGGAATGTTTTTTGTTGTATTTGATACATGTCCATAAAATAAACTAAATTACTCCCAGTGTCAGATTAGCATTCAGTGGAAAACTGAATTAACTCTTTTCCATCTAAAACTCAGCCCCAGAAAAAAAACCCCAAGCTAGTAATAAGTTATTAACTGAGGTCAGATTTCCAGAAAGCTTTCATCTATTCTTTTCAATTACTATATTATGTATTCTGGGATTTTTTTGCTTTCATTAAAACCACTGCCAAAGATAAGTTTCTAAAGGTGTCTTCCAAAATTTTTCTTGCAAATTCTAAATTTTGAATGTAGTAAAACTTGTCCAAATAAATTATGGAAAATCCTGGCTGAAACTTAATAGCCAGGAGACATGTGAAAGTCCTTTTCTAAATCTGATCTTTCCATTTGTATCTGATTCAGCATGTGGCTACAGATCAGTGAAGAGGTAAACGTGTAGGTTAGAATTCTTGTGTAAAGGTAACAGCATTAAAAAAGCGGACTTATTCTGGTGTCTCTTTTTAATTTTATTTTCAGGCTTAATATCACCCTAAAAAACCATGAGTATAGCTTTTGCATGTGTTTGAGCTAGGTCGTTATGTTTCTCCTTCAGGTTTGGGACTAGGCTACCAGGAGTGAAGGGTCTGGTCCATCACTCGGCAAAATCAAGGGGAGGCTGTCCTTACCTCTCACAGCTTGTACTTCACTCTCACCAATAAGAAGCCATGTGACACAGTGAAAATTGCTACTTGTGAAACTATGGAAGCAAGAAGCCAAAAGTAAAAAGTTTTGATCAATAACAAAAATCAAGCTGTTTTGTGAAAGAACTGAAGCATGGGGTCCTGTAAAATTGTTTCTTTTGTTGTTTTACTCCCCTTGCCAGCAATAATTTGACATTTTTTTCCCTTACCCCTCCAGATGTGTAATAGTGTCTATTTTCTTCCCTTCTTTGATACTGACTTCATTATCTTTCAGATTTTGATCACTCTTTCAAATTTGATTGGAACTAACTTGTATGTAAAAATAAAAATTTATTGTAGGAACACCAACAGAAAGACAGAAAAAACCCCAAGGAAACAGATCTAAAACTATGATGTGTAGGTATTCCTGTGCTGAAACAATGGTTTCTCTTCTTAATACCTTAATATTTGATTTTTAATCACTTCATAAAAAAAAAAATTGCATGTGGCAAAATTCCAAATTACAACAGTGAAGTGATGCATAAGTAGAAAAGAGACTTGTGAAAGTCTTCTGTGTTTGTAAGGTATTTCACCATAAATAGAGCTGTTTTCTGTAATTTTTGGAATGAATTTGAGGAAGGTTTGTCTGGAAATGTCACATGAGACCCTTTAAGCAATACTAATATTGTTCTGTCTGTGAGGTGCAGTTTGTATTCATTTCAGTAAAGATCTATTGTACTTTTGTCTGCTTCAATTATTCCCTTAAGAATGAAGTTTACATTTTAGAAAGTGGCAAGATATTGAATTTTCCATGAGGCTATAGCAAGTTGTAGGCAGCAACTGAAGGAGATATATCTTTACACACTGAAACTTAGAACGCTTCTAATTTTTATAAGAGTATAAAACTTGATGCTGAAGCCTCTCTTCAGTTAACAGTGTAATGCACGTTTTGGCTTGCTCATCCCTGAGAATTATAGCTGAGATTGAGGAGGTATAAAATATAGGATTTATGAAAGGAGAAAGCATACACAACTTTGATGTATAACCCAGGGTCAAAACTATTTGGACCTTAAATTATTATCAAATGTGTGGATAATCCTTCCTTCCCAATATATGTAGGTTAATACTATTAAATATCTATAAAACTACCAATCAGACACTTTTTTACTTATCTAGATAAAATGTCAAGAGTTCCAATTTCTCAATGTCCTGGTAGTACAGAAACCACTTAATGATCTTTGCAACACCACCGTTGTTTTGCTCATATTTATTAATCAATTCTAAATTGCAATGTGTTTTCCTTGCATCTTTTTAGTGCCTGGTAGGAGCCGTAGACGTTGCTAACCAGTTCCTTTTTACCATATTATTTTTTAAGAACTTCCTGATTCACCTGTGAAGTATTTTTAGGACAAAAGTGGCAGGTTTTGTCTGGCCAACTTATTTTCTTGCTATTTTTAGAAACGAATGTGCGTGTATTGTGCACCATAGATTGGCACTTGGATGAGGTTGGGATAAGTAGCTATCAATCATATCTGGATAATAGACATCAGTGGTATTGCTTTACAAGGTTTACCCTCTTTGATTTATACTAGGGGATTGTTTTTTATGGGACTTTTAGAATATTTGTCACCGAATAATGTTTTTATGGTCAAGCCACAAACACAAGGCTAATATTTCTTTTCAATCTGTTGATCAACAGTTTGATTAAATTTGGACATATTTTGAGAGCATTCAGACTGGATGCCATCAAGTGCAATGAACAGAAGATGCTTCTAAAACAATAGTGGTACTAGGCCTGAATTGCTATTGACCATCACCTTGTAGAGTCATTTACAACAGGGGGATGTAAAAATACAAGTCAAAATGGTAGCATTTAGCAGTCAGCCTGTACTACCTTTATGCTGATCTAAAAGTCTGCATAAACTTCAGCACAGTGGAGGCTTGAGCCATTATCCATTAAGCATCAAGAAATATTCAACTAAGACACTTCAATTAATTTTTAGCCTGCTTCATTGGTTCTGAAGTGTTTAAAATCTTTACTATAACTCGGTTGCAATGAAATTAAAGGGTTTAAAAACTATTGGGGAAATGAAATAAAAAGAAATGCATACCCACAAGTGGTATATTGAGATACGGCTATCTTTGTACGGTGATATTCTTTCTTGTAAGCAATTACAGTGTGTGCGATGTTTGAGTATAACAACAGATATTTCTATGTCGGCGAGAAGCTGATTACTTCATCTAGTTTTGGGTCCCCTAGTACAGGAAAGAATGGATTAAACTGAAGAGAGTTCAGCAGAGGCCCTCAAGCTCCTTGGGGGTTGGAGCAGTGGCCCTGTGAAGAGAGGCTGAGGGTACAGGACTTGCTCAGCCTGGAGGGAAGGGAGGATGGTGGGGGGCCTAGCAGCAGAAGATAGAGCCAGGGTCTCACTGAGGTGCATGGCAGGAAAGCAAAAGTGGTCATAAATTGAATCGGGAGGTTTGCTGTGGCTAAAAAGAAGAAAGTCACTATGAGCATAATGAAGCGGTGGAGCAGGTTTTGGGGGGAAGCTGTGCAGTCAGTCTTCGAGGTTTTCTGGAACTGGAAAAGCCCTGAGAATCTTGATCTGGATTCAGTGTTGAAGCTGCTTTGAGTGGGAGACTGGACAGAGATGCTCTGAGATCCCTTCCAGCTGGAATGACTCTGTGGTTTTATTTTTCCTGACAGGAGTAGGTGTTGAGATTTTTTGGAACTGTCCAGGGGATCTGGATCCTCCAGAGGACTTTTCAAATGCATGCAAAAGGGTTTGGAGCCTTACTGGGCTGTCTTTCAGAGGCAAATTGGTACAGAGGGCTGTGCCCTTGGCAGTTTGTTCTTACCTCTAGCGTCATTTATCTGAAGGGTTTTAGTGATTATAGTAAACTCGTTAAAATATACCCAGAGCAAGTACTCTGCCATTTAATGGCAGTGTAGAACATAAAGTCCTCAGTGAAGCAATTGCAGTGAAAGCCACCAAATTCTGTAGAAAATTACACTTTTGGGTAAGTGATCAGGGCAAAATGCATGCAGGCGTGAGGAGGATGTGATCAAGTTCCCTTTAACTGCACTTTGGACTGACAAGACTTGACTACACTGATAAGATAAAACCAAGACATTACAACTGAAGCAATGGAGGCTTCTTAGCCTGTAGCTTACAGTAAAAAATAAATGTGTTTTAACTGTACCCTTGAGGAAAACTACAATGTAAAGTGAAGAGAACTAAGTGTTCCTCAATGCTATGCAGAGGAAGCATTGCAATGAAAAAATCTTATCTATCTGCTTGTAAACTAGTGTTTTATCTTGAATCTACCAGTGGACAAACTATTCTGATGCCCTTCTGTCATTTGCTTTGGTCACTCTGGTCCTCATGTACTAGTGTTTGATTCGGCTCCAAAGAATCCTTCTTAACTGAGACATTTTTATTAAAAGCCAACGTGATTCTGATGTTTTGTTAGGAAAGACTGATAACGTTCAGCAAAACGGATTGTAGCCTTGCAGTGCCTGGTTTTACATGGCTCTGATTACAAAACATTTGTAGCAGAGTATGGCTGGACAGGGTAGTGGAGAGGAACAGTGTCCTGATTCCCCAAAGAAGAGTCTATCAATAATGCTGCATGCTTCCCTTTCAAAACCTTTGCATTTTAACACATGAATTACTATTTCTTCCTGCTGTCTCAGACTGCATGTCCCTGTGCTTAGGACTCTGAAGTCCAAGAGCCATATTGGAATAGAGCTTTCTAAATAAGGTAGTCTTGTGTTGTAAAAATGCTTGTTCTAACTTTCTATTTTCCCTCACTTGTTTATGCTATGTGGAAGGGAGGTTATACAGAAAGTAACTACAGGAGTCTTATTTTGGGGCCATGTAAATAAATGCCCTAATTACTCTGAAATAAAGGACTGCAGAGAAACAATATCACAATATAGCAAAGAACAATGCTGGCAATCCTACCTCTATTACCTGGATCTCAGCAGCTCTGCGCTTAGATGTGACACAGTTATAATGATCCTTAGAAGGGTATGGAGAAATTTGCTGTATGGGTCATTGGTATGATGAGATGTCCCTATTCAGGATGGCAGCAAAATTGTAACCAGAATAATATGGGGAACTAGAGAGGAGATCTAATAACTAGAACTGCTATTACAGTTGAACTTCCCCCACATGCCTCAAGCAATGTACCCTGTAAGGAGGGAAAAAAACCAAACAAATGCCTTCTCCCCCCGCCCCGCACCCTCCCCAAACAAACCCTGACAACCCCAAACAACCCAGATACGAAGACCATTACAAAAATGCAAGTACTAGAACACCAGCCTGTATCAATATGATACATGTCACTATAGAGGGCACATCATAAGTGAAATAAAATGCAGAAAAGGGCATGGATCCATCTCTAATCTGTTGCCTCATGGCAGATTAGTAATTGAAACCTTGTAATGTCTCTAGGACCCCTAAATGTGATCTGATTTTTCAGTGGAGCAGCATATGGTGATCATAGATGCCCAGTATTTTTGAAAATCATGGATAGAGATCACCAATGCCTAAAATTTACCAACAGCAACACATTTCAATATTTAGTATCCTGGAACACTTTTTATCTCAGTAGAACCCTTGTCCTGCCTGTCTTCCTGTGCCCTTCCCACAGATTCTGAGCACTCTTATTCCAGAATAAGTATATCCACAGGAAGTTACATCCCAGAACAACTGTTTTAGTACATTTTCAGGAGGCAAACCTCAGGTGTCTAGCTTAGGGACCAGTTTTTCAAGAACAGGCATGTTTCCAACCTTCCTTCCTGGCACATGGTATTCTTGCTGAAGGCTCAGCTTTCATTATTCAAATCACTGTTCCATCTTGCATCTCTCTAGCTGTGAATGCTGCTAATTCATGGGTTTTAGTTTTCTTCAATGGAAGTCTATAGTTTATGGATTATTTTGGCTGTCAGACCTCATAGTATCTCTGGTTTGAGAGGATACAAGCAGAAGTGTCTTGGTGATCATCTAGTGTTTTCCAGCTTCGCATTAATTTTGGACCATGTTGCATGGCATATACAGATGACTGTGATGGGCTGGGGCAAACCAAATGAACAGAAGTATCTCAACACGTAAGCGCCCACTGAGCTCAAGCAGGGCTCACCGCTTTCAAAAATAGTATCAATAGGAATTTCTTGGCATCTTAAAATATACTTTTTTACCTAGCTTTTACTGTGAACCCTTTGAGGCATGTACTTTTGTCAGCCTGTCTTTACGGGTTGGTTAGTATGATAGCGAGTCGTATGTCAAAGGACCTGGCAAATTGTTAGTTAAATACTCTGTACTTGGTGTGGGGGTTTTGTGTTTAAATAATCTCCCTTTCTATTGATATGTGTGTCTGCAAATAGCATCCCTATAACATTTTTTAGATATTTGTTTCAACAGAAAGTTTTTTGAGCAGTCAGGTAAGGTGCCAACTTGCATAGTATTAGCTGTTCTTTAGAAGTTGCTGTTTGACAGAGGTGCAAGGTAATGTATGTCTGAATACAGCAATGGATGCTGTGATTGTGGTCTTAAGCCATCCTAGAACTTTGTGAACAAAAAGACAAGTTTCCATCACAAATAGTTTGCTGTACTGCCGTTCCACTTTGTGGAAAACTTTTCAGTAGATCAGAACCAACTTTTTTTCATGGCTAACTCATCTTAATGAACTATTAACTAAGTTACCTACCTAGAATAATTTACAGCTTAACACCATTGCACCTATCTAAGGAGCAAGTATTCCTGAAGGGAAAGGACACAAAACGTGACTACTACAAACTTCCAGTGCTGTTGCTGTCGGTGGAATGGCGTTGGCATTAATGTGATGACATTATCTATAGGTTTGTCTCATATCCTCAAAAAAGAAATGGAGTACAACTGCTGCCGAATGTTTCGTTATCCTTTTTCACAGTCCTGTAGGTGACGAGTATCTCATTACTGGAGTGACAAGGAGTTGAGTATCTTTAGGTGCCATGGTTTGTTGCACAAAAGTCTTGATTCATAGAACTACTTACTGGGCTTCAATAGGAGCTGTAGAGTTACAATCAAAATAAATGCACAAAGCAAATGCAAAAACCTGGGTTGGTATCAATACAAAATGAAGAATGAAATCTAAACAGGCATGTACAAGTGATCTAGACATTGTTTCTTTCAATGAGCAAGGAAGCCATCTTTTTCTGTTGTAGAGGAAAGTAGCAATATGGACAATACAGTCCTCACACTAATAACAGTAATGTGAAAGGGGGGTTAATTTAAAGCATTTGCTATATTATTTTTAAAAGGAAATATATGCAACTCGTCTACTGCCTGTGAAGACCACATTGCTCTCGAATGCTTGCTTACTACTCTGGGTGTATCTATAACAGGTAAAAAGGACTTATTAATAATACCCCACCCCCCCCCAACAATTTTCAGCCTTAGGAAGTTTAAATTTTCACGTCAAATCATGTAAATTTATCAGTTAAGCCTTAAGGTAGGGTCAAGACTCATTAATGAATAGCTGAAGGTTTTGACTTGTAAACCTACATTGTTTTTTAGGAATTACCATTTATTCCAAATGAGGAGAAAATATTTGTTATTGCTGAATTAAGTTAGAAAAATAACTTTTCTCAATTCATGTTTATTCTAAGCCAGGTATAATGGGAACAGTTATCATACTGGGTCCTCAAGTTGCTGTGGTTTCTAGGTCATGTCATATACTGGTGTAACAGGGTGTGAAGCATTTCAATGACTTGCCTAAGATACTACAGTGACCCTATAGCAGAGCCAAAAATAAAACTCGGGTACTGGTTCCTGATCCAGTGACCTATTCCTGGAAACATTGCTGCTGTTGTCTCAAAAGGCAAGCATAAAGCCTTTATGAAAAATAGCAGATACACAGTCTTTTGACAACATATTTAAAGACCAAAAAAAGTGGCATTGCCAGGCAGCGTATCTCCTATTTCCCTTTTTAGCCCCAGCTCCAAGTCCATTTTGGCACAAGGCTGTTTTTATGACTGATAGCAGTTAGCCCACTTTGGATATTTGTGGAAGACTTTTTCAGACACTTCTCTGTATCTGGAGCAATTTACTGGAGAGAGGGAATGCAGACTGAGATAAAAGTCATGTAATCCCCAGCAGACAATCTGTGATGCATGCTTTTGGACCAAAATGAATATAATAGTACTGAATTGGCTAACCCTGGTGTGGGATCACCTTTAAGATCACAGATGATGTTAGAAGCAATGAAGCCCATAGTGTCACTGTTAACAAAGATAACTGGGGGTAACAAACTGCCAAGTGAAAGGAAAAGTGTGGAATTAAATTCCTCTGTGTAAATGTATTTTCATACACATGTGTGTGTATCAATGTACAGGATATACGAAACAGGTTTTTTTTGTGTGTGGTTTTTTCTTTTTTTTTTTTTAGCAATATGACGATCTACATTAGAGGACTTTGAGAAGGGAGAGAAAAGACTCTATAGTGCTACTGCTAGGAAAAAGAATAACTCACAGAGCATTCTAGACACTCTGCTTGTCATGGAACAGTGTCCTACTTGTCTCTTTCATGCTGTAACGGGGGGGCATGTCCTGCCACACATGCATATTATGTCCATATTGAATATCAGCTTGCAAAAGACAGATCTGAGAGAACACGCATGTATGAGGTTAGATGCCAGCTGCATACTAGACACTTAAGACAAAAAAGAAAACTCCTGAGTCAGACAATGCTTTTAAAGCTACTGAGATAACAAACTGAAATTCCTAAAATGCAGGATGTCCTGCTGCAGGAGGGGCCATTAAGAAGGAGGTGGAAGGAAGCTGGACAATCCCAAAGAGAACCATTCACACAAACTTATTTTCAAGACCAAATCAAAAAAACCAAACATGCAAGTAAACTTACACAAGAGAAATTATTGCAGCAAGTGAACTCTATACCACCTGTTATTTTAAAGGTGATATGGCCAGTGTTGGCAGTTTTAATAAAGGAGCTGATCTTGTTCTTAGACATTTGATAAGTTTTCATAAAATGAAGATATGTGATTTATCTCCCCAAGCTAATAGAAAAAAATAGCAGTTCTCATCCTGATATATCTTGATAAGGCTTAATATACTTCATAAATATGCAATAACTTTAGCTATACAAAACAGTCTCTAAAGAAGCTTAGGGCCTGTTCCTACTGCCTCTTTAACTCACTCAGCAAATCTTTGAGAAGTGCTTCAGGTAAAATCTTAATTTTCAGGAATTTGTTTTGCTTGTTATTAAGCAGTTTTATTTGTTTCATTTTCCTAGTCATCTTATAGCCATGGGACTTTTTGTTAATAAAATTCTCTTTACAATTTTGTGCTAAATACAAACACTAAATCAAAATGCCTAACAGTGTTTGGTCTGTGTTTGTGTGTGTATATATATATTAAGATACGTTTAATATATATAAGTTCAGTATTGATGTGTGCAAACATATGTATACATACAAGCATACATATATTTTTATATACTTATAAACATATATGTACATAAAGTGTACAAACACTATAGTCACTTATTCTTGTTAGTGATCTTTTGGGAGAAAACAGGTTTGGAAACAATTAAAGGATCCATCCAATAAAATTGCTTCATTTAGTTGGGTGGAGATTTTTTTCAAGAAATAGCACAGAAGGACACATACCCTTGACAACAGAAAACAATGTCAGAAACCTGCAGTTTGATGTGGAACACAGAGAACCAATTTGTCTTAATGAATTAAGATGCATGTAGAAATGTGGCAGAATGTTTATTTGGGCTTTTTTGTGTTCTAATTAATACTTGTACATTGTAAGTGTTCTCCCTCATTATGTTTCTAATTACGTTGGAGAAATGTACAATGTAGATTTTTCCTTCTCAGATGGAGTGTAATACTATGGAAAAATATTAAGCTAAAGAAAAAAAAAAATCCTGGAACAATCTCACTGGTGTCCATGCAATGTTCTCAAATATCAAATGGATGTACATGACAATTAGCTCAGGCTTTGCCTTAGAGAAGTACAGAACAGGATGCCAAAGTTCCTATCCTATGATGCAATAAATTTTATTTTATTAGCAGAGCTTCAGTTTTCAGTTAAAACAACCAAAACCTGCACTATGTACTTTATTCTGTTTGTGATGTGACTCAATGCTCCTTCATGGGGCAACTGATGCAACTTTTCACAGACATTCCTTACAAGAGAACAGTTAGCAAAAAACAACTGGAAATACTTTGAGTGTAGTTAAGATTGATTTATACTAGGAAGAAAATATTTCAAACTATCCTATTGCTGGTTACGTTTTTTCCTATTTATTCTACACACACGGAAAAGTAATATAATCTGTGGAACATCAATCATACAACAGGCCCCGTTTCTTCCATGAATACTAATCTTCTTTTTAGATTTTTGTGCAACTGCACTTTGAGCAGACAATCGTGTTTAATGTATTTGCTCATTAAGCTAAAAGTAGGAATAATTTTGCAGTTGTATTTTCTCAACGTATGGAATATTCTACCACATTTTGAAAAATGTAATGGACATCTGTGGCATACAGAGAGGCATATTCTTTTAGTAGATAAATGTTTCAGAGGATTAGGAAACTTGCCTTAATCAGGTTAAATGTGAAGTCATTGCCCATTAGGGGCAAAATGAAGTATGGACACTATTAAAAAATTGAACTGTCTATGTCAGTCTAAGACATTATTAAGGATTAATTAGACCTGATACAAGAGAGACCAGAGCTGATGGCATAACTTAGGTTCTGCTAAGGTTCTGTTTTGCTGGTACTATAAAAGTGTTTGCTAATGACCACAAAACTTCCAAGTGATTCTCATTTCAGAAACATACAAAGTTAGTATGTTTACACTACAAGAACAATTGCGCATGCTTGTTTTCCTGATTTACTTTGAGATTACTGGAGATGAGAATTCAACCTTATTTAAATGCTGAAAGCTCTTCAAAATGTCTTTATATACTGTCTACATGAGCATGCTATGTGTCATTTCAGTGCAGTCCTTTTCATAACAGCTAAAAGACTTCACATCTATTCAGGTGGAAATTTTTTTCTGTTCAACTTCACTAAAAACCATGGCTTTTCGTCACTTAAATACCACCTCTTCTATTTAGAAATGTGTTCTACTTGGACTGTCCTGGCACCAGTTTGGGGTAATACCTACCTAACGAGGAAGTCTAGTTTTAGGGCATCCTTTTTCCTGTGGCTACTTTAGTCACATTGTGATGCGGTTTCTAATAAGAAAGGTTACTTTTATCAGCTTCTCTTTAATGACTGATACAGCAAAATACCTAAGCCTGTGCTGAACCTTAAGTCACAAGAATTCTGAAGTACAAGGAGCCTACACTTTAAATTCAAAACAATTAAAACCAATCAAAACATTACGCCATTGTAATGGCTTGGCACTATTGTTTTGGCATGACTTCAGTTTCAGTAAGTGTTTTACTTGCATTGTGGTTTGTATTCAGGTAAAAGATTAATTTTGTCTGACACCTCATACGGCAGGGTTTTCCATGGTCCTCCATGGAAGAGCTGAATGCCTCCACCAATGAGCAAGAATACAGCCAAATATCATGGTAGCATATGGACTACCTGACAGTGGTACATGATGAAAAAAGCTTGTCTGAACATGCTGTGTATCCTATGTGAGCTCTGAAGGAGAAAAACATTTTCCTTGCAAACCAAGCTAGCTATTTTTCCTGTAGGACCAATGTGTTGTCACAGGACTGATGAATTTCTTTACTTCTGTTCTAGATTGGCTTCCTTACCTCTGTAATCAGGCCAGTGTCAGGGGACAGTGCACATGGATAGGCCGATGTATCATTGCTTGATTGGATGTATATTCTACCTCCTGCGTTTTTCAAATGCCAGACAGACCAGCATGCTTTTCTTAACTGTTGCCGGGGTTTGTTTTTTTGGGTGTGGTTTGTTTTTTTAGTTTTGTGGGGTGTTTTTGTTTTTGTGTGTTTTTTTGGTTTTTTTTTGTTTGTTTGTTTTGGGTTTTTTTTGGGTTTTTTTTTTTTTTTTTGAGAATAAGTAGCTGGTATGGGAGCTGTTGGCCTTCATTTGACCAGTCTTCAGTCTGGACCAGTACCTCTCTCAGGCTGTGGCCAACACCTGCTGCTCCCAAAAGGAGTGCGGGAAACTCTACCCTCGCCAGTTACAACTTTCTGTTCCTTAAGGTAAAGGTTTTTCCTGAGGGCCATTAGGGATTTGCATATGCTGCTGGCCAAGAGGGTGAATCCTACCATCTGTCATGCTAGAATAATCTGCAGTCTGACAGTGTGCTAGAGAAGAAAAATATATACTGGTATTACATAATTAGCATACAGCAGGAGAAGTTGCTTAGGAAGTATTTTACTGCCCAAGGGCAGCTGAGCATTACAAAGAGTCATTACTGAGCTCTACCAAAGATTTTCTCAACTGAATATTAACCCTGGGAGCATCATCAGGATTATAATGATTTCCTATAGTCATACAATGCTTTTTTGGGGGGAGGGGGGGAGGTAGAGGGGAGAAGGGGGAGGAAAGCACATGGTAAAACTGCTCAGGCTGGCTGAGTGTAGGTGTTCCTTGCTTGTAGACCTGCCAGCTGGTTTCTGTGAGAGCCGTTGTGTAACGTTGCCTGACAAAAACACTTGTAGGTGGACAAGTCCCAGATATTTTAAACATTGAACTATTGCCAGCTCTTTTCTATGTTTCCTTGGACAAGTTAATAAATCTCTTTATTACTCTTGTTGTTTCAGTGCAGGAATTTTGGTATAACTATCCTCTTTGCTAGCTCAGCTTCACATCTGGGTGGCTGCATTTGGCAACCTAGCCGTACAGCATGCAGGCAGGACAAAGGCATTTTATAAATTGACCAATGATGCAAAAGCAATAATAAAGATGAATGAAAGAATGAGCTCAGGGGAGAGTTTTTTCATGGACACAGGAGCTCAAATGTCGTAATAGTATAGAAACATGTTACAGCTTTTCTGCCTTTCTCTGCTGGAAGCTAGATATTTGGGGATCAGCTTGCACACATCCAGGCTGTATATCTGTGGGGAGCCTTACTGCAGATTTGGTTTGGCTTACTTGGGGGGCACATGGCATTTCAGAGTATGGTAGGAGATGCAAAGTCCTCCTGTCTCTGCAAGCATCAGAAGATTTCTGCTGTTTTATCTGTGTTGGAGAAACCCTTTGTGAAGTAAAGCAATTCAAGTTACAGGCTTGAAGGTAATCTAATCATCTGATGAGAGCTTTCTATGTCCTTCCTGTCAAGCAGCTCTGGGACACGTTCAGGATTTTCTTTCCTGAAATAAACCAATAAATCCATTTTACAACATTTTGTTTTCTGATGCATATACAATGGAGAGAGAATTTTTAATGTGAATTCAGTGTGAGTTTTGGTGTTAAGTTTAATGAGTACTTGTTTTCATTCTGACTTCTCGTAATTGCTGTTACTTGAACATTTTGTTTTATAATTTTTATATGTGCTGATGTGTGTTCAAAAGTAGATGCTTATGCTGCCACCTGCATACAGTAATCAGCTTGTGCAACCTTGGGGATGAACTCTGCTGGTGGCATAACCAGTAGTACTTAAATCAGGACATATGCTGAAGCATAATCTCATATGCCTTGATATAAGTAGGTCTGACACATAGGTATTAAGGAACATACAAGGCATGGGCTGCTAGACCAAACCTTAGTGGGAAATCATCCCTACTTGGGAGAGCTCATGGGTTAGAAAATCAGGGCAAGCGTGAGGTGGGAAATAGAGGCAATGCTCCCAATTTTTAATGAAGCAGAAGAGCAACGCAGGCTTCCTGACACCAGTCTAGTACCACTTAGGGTCCTCTGCCTCCTTCTCACTGCTGGGTTAGGTGCTGTCCTAGACCCCTTGTGCTTTATAGTCACCTGGCAGCAAGAAGGGGATGTTCTCCTTTAGGACAGGGAAATCTGCCTTGGCTGGAGCACAAGAAGTTTCCAGCAGGTCAGGGAGCTTCAGGGTGATGTGTATGAGAAGCAGAGAAGAGCCCATGTTTCATGAAAGACCACTGCTAGCCCCATGTGAGTGGTTACTAGATAAGTAAAAACACAATCCAAGGCATACCATAATGTTACTAGAAGCTATTCATTGCAGCACAGTACATGACCATAAATTTCTCATGAATGTTATAACAATTTTCTCCTCGACAATTACGCACTGTATGACTCTGAAAATGACAGTGAGCTCATCTGAGATGTCTTTATAATAAAATATTAGAAAAAGAAAGGAAAATTGGAATGAGAAAGCCAAGGAGAACTATTTGTATTTCACTTTCTCCTGGAGTATCAGGGAACCATATGTGAGGGTGTACCATGAACTCATATGGGGGACAATGATGGGGAGAAGTGAGAACTGTATTCCCCATGTCCACAGCCACACACGCAAAGGCAGAGACCAGCACTTCTTCCTATGGTCTGTGCCAAGAGGAGCAGAATGCAGCAGCAAAGTCTGGAGATTGAGGTGTTCCAGACTACCTAGGTACATGGAGACTCTTCCTTCCTAAACTGTGTGTGCGGAGGCATTTCAATAACTGACATGCTACTGCAGTGGAGTCTCACTTTTCTGTCCTGCTCCCTGTCCTCTATCCTTCAGGTCTCCTCTGGTGTTCAACAGTTAATGGGTCCCAGCTATTCCAGGACCAGAACTGTCTTTTTTAAGTAAAACCAATGGCTCCAGCAGCATCTGGTAGGACTCAGGTTCCTGTTCTTTTCCTAGTTCTTTCCTAACCTCACCTATTAATGGAGATCTCTTCAGAATGTGTTTCTCTTTCTTCCTTTTCTTAGTAAATTCTTTTCTCTAACCTTTTCATCAATGCAATGCATCAGGGGAAATCCTGAATCAAATCTGACTCAGGAAACTAGTGAAATCAGTCTAGAATTTTTTTATTTCAATAGATAAGTATTTTATTTATATATTACATTTAATCACATGAGCAAAATGGTATTTGTGGTGTGCCAAGAGTTGAAGTTGTTATAGTGAATAATATTCTTGTGCAAGCTGATGACTGAGTGGTGCTCTGAGGATAGGTAGTATACTACACTGCTGTGGAAAATACTGATGTTAAAAGTTGATGCAGTTTACTGTAAATATTATTGAGGAAATAAAAGAAGCTGCAATCTGCCTTTAGTGGAAATGAATTAACTGGCAGTATCTTCACTGGCAGTGTGCCTGTTTTTGCCCCAAGGCCTAAATTAGTTCTGTAAGAACAGACTTGACACAAAGATACTGTAGTAGGAAGCTGCACACAATGACTTCTACTTAAGTTTTTCTATCCCTTAAACTTTTACCAGGGGTGATTTGGCCAGGACACATATAGTGTGGTTAAACTTCCTTCTTCAGTATTGCACTTTTTTTCCCTTTTCCCTTTTAAACATGTGTTTTTGTTGTTTTGGTTTTTTTTTTCTTTTTTTTTCTTCCTCTCCCTCTCGTACTAGCAGATGGTCTCCAGTTATATGCAGGAGCTTCTATTCCCTGGGTTGCTATGCAACAAAATGCATCCTATCTGCATCCTTTCTGCGCTGTATCCCGTTTCCGTTCAACAACTCAAAATAACCAGCTTAGTGCTTCAACATGCTGCTTCCTCTTTTCTACAGAGTTGAATATCTATCAAGTATCTTCCTGGGCTTCCTATCTCTTCCTGTTACAGCCTTGAAAAAAATGTGTTTGCCCTGAATTGATTTTCCTCATCACTTCCTATTTACATCAGTCCACTTAGTGCTAAGGCAGGCAAAACATACATAAATGAGTCACGCAGCTGCTAGCCCATAAAAAAAAAAAAAAGTGTCAGCCAATTGTGTGATGTTTGAAAGCAAGATTCTTCATTGTTGTCAGGTGTGGGGTTCCTGTTTGTCCTTTTTATCATGGCTTTGTTTCCCTACTGATACCAGAAAGTTGAAAACAAACTTTTTCTTTTTTTCTTTGCTACTGGACTTATGAAAAGGAAAATATTAATCTACAACACAGCAAGGGAGAAGATGAGATAGAAGCAGTAGCATGATTTGCTCTGGCTGATGATGAGACACACTTTTTGGTGGGGTTCATTTTGTTTTACTAGATATTTACCACTATGGTTGAAACTGCAAGTGTTATGAGGTACTTGTTAAGATGTGTTCGCTGCTGTTAATGCTAAATTTTGCATGTTCTAAACTGTCTGCGTTACTATTTAATGCTTGTTGGGCAAAGTACAATTACTTTTCACCCTTGTTGTTTTGGTTGGTTTGGTTTTTTTTGGTTTTTTTTGTTTGTTTGTTTGGGTTTTTTTTGGTTTTTTTTTTTTAGATAAACTTAATTCCCATTTTGATCATATGTTGACTTTCCCCATAGCAGGGAATGCCAGCTCTGGAGAACCTTTTGTCACTTACCCTACAGATAAGTTAGTAGGTTAAAGGACACACAGAGATTTATTTTGCCTAACTTGAGCAGTCTAAAGCTGGGCATGAGGTCTGCCCTCAGCAGCTGTGCTTCCTCTCTAGTCAATGGAGAAAGAGAGGCACCTTCAGTAAATGAATTCTAGTAATTCAGTCATTCGTTGAGATAGGTGGGACGAATTACTGAGACAGAGGATTTCTGTCTTTCTAGCAACTATCAAAAGAGTTTGGCTGATAGCTTGGATAAAATGCCCAATTCTTAGATTGCTAAGTGAATCTGAGTATTAGCAATCTGTTTTCATATAATTGAAAAATATTTCTCTTACTCCAAAATAATTTCCATTTGTTGGTATCCCATGCCACTGTTTGCAGGTACAAATAATCCAATCAATGTTTTGGAGAGCAAACAAAAAATTACTAATAAAACTACAGATATAAGAGTGACCACTCAGCCAGTTTGGCTTTTCATAATTATTCTTCAGAGATCATGTATATAACTAAATATGTCTCTCCTTTTTGTAGCCTGGGTTCAGCCTATGTAACATAAAATTGTCTTATATTTCTGGAGCTGCAGTGTGTCTAAAAGACCCCTTTTATCCAGTGGAAATGCCCATGTTCAAATACTGACTAGGTTAAGACTAGCTGAGTTTCAGTGACTGAATCTTTCCAGCTTGCAGCTGAAATAAAGCTTTTGATGAGAGATTATTCAAGGCAGAGTTTGATGATGCTTATCCAAAGTACTGTTGTAAACTATGTAGAACAATTTTCTACGTTGCCTGAAAGCAGAATTTCAACCACCATTACCTTTCTGAAGGAATCTGACAAGTTCTTTTATTAGATATCATTAGTTTTCCACAGATCAGGTGGACTTTGGAAGTCTATGCTTTCTGCATGGTTACTGCCTCTTTATTTCATTTTTCCTACAGCCATCAGCATTCTGGTTTTGGCTCACTGGCATGGCTGCCCTCTCCCTTGCTGCAGCAGTGCCGGAGCTGCAGGTGCAGGATAAGGCCTGTGCTTATGGGGCTGCTGGGCTCTGTCCTTGGCTGGGCTTTTGCTGTTGTTCCTGCGAGTGCCTCTCTCAGCCCTTTCCCAGGGCTGTGCTTCTTGGCTTTTACCTTCCCTACCATAGCCCAGGGTGGGCTTTGGCAATGTCAGGCCGGTGCAGGAAAGCAGTTTATGCAGCTCGTGAGGGCTGGCTCTGCACTGCACTGCCTTTCTTCTTTAGTGTGGCCACCTCCTTGGCTGAGACCAGGAGCATGAAGCAGAGCAACCAAATGAAATGCATTTCAGCTGAAGAAATGCAGCAGTTCACAGTATAGCATTTATGGGGCTAGGGTTCCTCTGCTTGCTCTCTTCCTTGCACTGCAGACCACAGTAAAACCTGCACACTGCCAGAGGATGTAGTAGGGAGCAGCTTTACCTCGGGAAACTCAAAATGCTGCTGTCACTTCTTTTCTCTGTGTGGTGGTAGCTTGTGCGCAGGCTTGGCTCTGTCAGTCCAGTCTCAGCGCTTCTTTTCTTCCACCTCCCCAGTGTGCTGCAGAGGTGAGGAGTCATGCATTTGCTGCTCCCCTTAGTCTGCACCAAGGTCTCAGTAGCAGAGACTCCCACCTTGCCCTCAGGAGCAACACTTCAACGAATTCTGGGGACCAGGTTGTAGTTCTGCTCATTCTGAGAGAAAGCTCCACAATTTAGTGAACTAAATTGATATCAGCTTGCTACAGAAATAACAGTAAATAATAATCCCTTTATAAATAAAGTGCTACTTTCAAATTGGCATTAATAATACAATAAAACTAATGCACAGAGGAATTTTTCCCAGTTGGATCTTTAGAAAACCCTTACATTAACACAGAAAGAGAATGGTTGCTGTAGTTCCGCAAGGTGTGGGAGTTGCTGGATGTTACCTTAAGGGCTGTGTATGTGGAAAGGCAGCCTGGATGTTCATCATACTTTCCTCTAGCTTTAATGTCTTGGAAACTGCATTAAAATTATAAGCAGTGAAGAAGATAGTTATAAAGAGGCTGGTAGGCATGATCATCCTTTTAAGTAATGTGAGTCATTTCCTAATATCATGAAAAAGGAGAGGGGTTAAATGCAGGAGGGGTGAGTGAGTTCTACCCGGTAGGAGCTTCCACAGCAAAAGGTAAGACTGGTTTTGCCCTGAGAGATGATGGAAAGATCCCTCTAGACAGATGATGTCCCTTGACAAGGCAGGATGCAAATTCCTTCATTCCAATTAGTCCCCCCACAGCTAAACGTCTCTGTCCCAGGATCTGTGCACATGGGTCATTTGAAAGCTTAGGCCCCACGGTCAATAGCTGTCAAACACAGAGCAGTGGCAAATGTGTTATGATTGGTATTGGTTATTTTATCTGTGTGCATTGTAACGTGTGCTACTGTTTAAAGTCCACATTAAGATTTCTGGACTCAAGGCCTACTCTTACTAACATGGGGTATGTATAAATTGCAGTACAGTTGATTCTTTTTGTAGATCTTGCCGTGTTGCCTGATGTATCTACTTTTAAGAAAGCAAATGTGTCTCCCCATTATGACAGAATGATAGGAAATGCTAGTTGTGGCCAAGTTATTTCAGAATAAAGTTTTTATTGTGAAAAAGATATTTCCTCTTAAATGAGCTTAATGCTTATTGCTTCCAAATCTAGAAATGGTGTATTTAGAAGAATGTATATGAAAAATATATTCACAAGCCTTTATTGATAATTAGAAGGTACAGAAAATATATATATTAGCTTATGACTTGGTAAACATTTAAAAAAGGGAGTTCTGTTCTCTGTTGATATCTTGGAGACATGCAACCTAGAAGGAGAGGGAAAAACTAAGGCTAGCACACCTTCAGTTCTCTTAAAGCAATGGAAGTCCAGGTTTCATGGAGTTAAAAAGTGTGCTTGTGATCTTTCCTAGAAACCTCCTGATGCAATTGGTTTCTATTTGAACTTTCAAAAATCAGCAGTGATGGCATGGTGTTCTTTTATTCTAATAAGAGATATTTATACTCTTTAAAAATAAATTCTGTCATGTATGGAATAGATAAGGTCTTTTCTAGCTCTGCCTAATAGCAATATGGGATTTATAATTAATGAATTCTTATAATTTTCTTTAACAATTAATTTTAGAAATGTCACTAAGTTTATCAGAATAAATGTGAAGTGGACATTTGCAGGCAAAGGAACTATTTTCTCTTCACATGTTTGGAGACTAGATAGAAGACATCTCTTCTGTGATGAGGATCTGCCAGTTTGGTGTATGATGATGGAGTCAGAGGAACAGATGAATTCATATTTTGTATCACAAAAAGCTAAACAAAAACTGTTGGGAAACATTATCACTGGGACGAATCTTTGTACTGTCTTTGTTTCATCATCCAAGAATGAACAGGTATTCCTGGAAGAGATTCCCTTTGGTACCGTGTGGTGGTTTTTTTTTGGTGTCCCCCTCTCGACCCCCCCAACAAAACAAAACAAAAAAGCCAACAGGACTTATTCCTGGGAATTAGAGAGGCCAGTCAGTGGTAGGTCAGAGTGGGAAGCAGAAGTACAAAGCTGCAACTCACCTAACAAGAGATGAAATGATGTCCATGCATTGCTGTAATAAGCAATTTGCATTAATCACTTTCTGGTAGACTCACTAGTGTGTGTCCATGGGGGGATGTTCTTTCCCAAGCATTGATTGCCATTGTACACATGAGTTACTTTCAACATATTTTCTGGTCACTTTCAGTATGTACGTAGAAAGGTTTGCAAAGGTTGTACAACCAGATTTTAATAAAAATGTCAATTATATTGAAATGCTTCAACACCAACTCTACCTTTATTATTGACACAGTAATAGAAAAACGGCAAGCACAGTAATTAGCAAAGCAATCGATTCCAGTCTTATGCAGATCTTCTGTAAAGAAACTGTTCTGTTCACATATCATAGGTACTTTGATTGAGAAATCAGCTTTTTTGTTTCCTTGTTTCATTGTGTAGCCTAGTCATTAGGACCCATTTAAGAAAGTCTGGGAATTCATACTAACTTTACAATATGACTATATGAAAATCAATAATATATCAATGTACAACACTTGTTATATGTAAACAAGTTATGAACAATATTGATAGAGATAGGCCAAGTTCTAACTTGCTCTACTGGACTTTGTATCTTAAATTCATGATGAGAATGAGCCCCATTTAAAAAAAAAAATTAAAAATTGCATTCTCATGCCTGCATACAGAGAGGGGAGTATTATGCTGCAGGTTTAGCACTTTCAGATGCAAGCAATGTGTTATGGCAAGTGCCCTTACGGACTACAGCTTCTAACCCACTCCTGGCAGCAGTGAAGCAGTCTCCTTCATCCCATGCAGGTTACTTTCACTTCTTCAAGACTGGGAATTAAACTTGGCAGTAGGATATCTGTGTGGGCATGCGGAATCAAGCTAACCAGCACTGTGCAAGGGTCCAGGCAAGGCCACTGTGGCCTTCTGAAAGCTGTAGAGGAGCTTCAAGCTCTATGGGGGTAACATGTACAGAGTATGTCCTTTAGAATGGTGTCCTTAAAGAAAATTGTTGTGATATTTGATCACAATGGTTTGATTATCTTAAAAGTAATTTGTCCCATTGCTGGAGAATGTTGTGTTTCGTTTTTTGTTGTTTTTTTTTTTTTTAAAGCAGATTCAGTAATTAAACTAAACAATTGGAGAAGCAGTTTAGTTATGTAAGTATATTACCCCTGAGCCCAAAGTGGTCCTTCTCAGTATGATATGTTTAAAAATATTTCTAATCCGAACTTTGTAGAAGGTGCTCACAAGGGACAAATAACTTAATATTGACATAGCCTTAAATATATTGAAAAGACATAAATCAGAATAATGAGATTCATAAATCTGTTAATATTAATGGGGAAACCTTTTGGGAAATGTAGTGTAAAATCAAAGAAAAAGATGAACTTGAGTTGTAAGTGATGATTCTAGTTAAATGAATAAAAAATTGGATATTTTGTTCTTTCTCAAGTCAGAAAAAGACATTACATCCTTTTGAAATTGTGCTTATGTCTTTAACACTGTCATAAACAGAAAGAACACAAAAAATATTGGCGGGGGGGGAATCTAAAGGTATCTCTGAAAGCCTGCTAATAAATTAAAATGCTGGAACAGTTTGTTTTTCGCATCATGGAATGAGGAAAGCACCATGAAGCCGTTCTTTCAGAAATTCTCTCTAGAATCGATAGACTAATTCTACACTGAATTTCAAGGCTATAAAACTTTATTAGCAAGAAGAATATGTATATTGTTATTCATTTGTTCACACTGCAATGGTTAAGGTTCTGTCAGCATTTCCGTTAAAAACCCCTATAATTTAACAGGAAATTCCAACACACATAAAAATGCATTCAGGCTGCATTTGACAAAAGGGCTTCCTTAACCATATTCTCAAAAATTAATTCTATTTAGATGTTTTATAGCTTGAAAAGAAGTGAACTGTCATGTCCATAGAGGTGTATACCATCTCATATCCACTGCAAAGTATTACCAATATCAGCAACTGCAGAATCAGTGTTCTCTCTCCTCCTCTCTCCCTCCCTCTCTCTCTCTCCCCCCCCGGCTGACCCCCTCTACCCATCCACTGTTGCAATGAGGAAGTCTATAACATCTGTCCTGCTTCCATTTACTGTGCCATCTTTGAATTCTCTGCATTATTTACCTTTGTTGGGCTGTGATTTTGCTTGGAAAAACCTTCCATGGAGCTTTGGAACTGTCCATGGCATGGGGGCAGATTCTATATGTAAAGATCTGATGATGGCTGGAAGCACTGCAGCTTCTGATTAAGACTTCTAGAGCAACTGCACTGTCTATTTTGGACGAGGACCTACTTTTGCCCAAGACCAGGGGGCTGAGGGTGATGCACAGATCCACTGAGCTGAAAGCCCAAAGGGGTGCTGGGCTGACTCAGCCTGACGTCCCTATTGTACAGGCCTTGGGGCTGAACCTCATCCTAAACCCTACTCTAAACTCAGCAACTGCACTGATGCGGAGAGATATCAGTGTTTTTGCAGATGCTTCACAGTCTCTTCCTCGAGTAGCTTGCTGCCTTGATTAATTGCATCCTCTGTAAAAAGCTGAATTCTGTGACTTAACAACGTTGATATGTACTTTTTGATGTGGCAAGAAATGTTTTATCACTGGTGATTTAAATAGATGCTTGTAGACCATGTGTCTAAGGGCAGAATATAACTCGAGAGTGTTTGGAAAGACTTCATTAGCAAAGAAGACTTTGGCTGTTGGAAGTATCACACATTCATTCTTTCAAACAGATTCATTCAGTGTAGGGGCATCATACCTCTAGGGTATCAGACAAACCAAAGTTCTGCACTTAACACTGATAAACTATGCTTGTCAGGGTGAGAAACAAGATAGTTCAGAAGCTTTCATGTTTCCTAACTATATCCTAAAATCTTCAGTAAATGTCTCAAATCTGATTAAGATTTGTAGAAGATCATGGGGTTCTCTAAGCAATTATAAACTTGAAAGTGTTTGAAAAAATTCTCAGGTTCTTCACTTAGGTGAACTGTCTGCTGCCTAACAGTGAAAGTCAGACTGTAAAATACTATTTACCCCATTTCTTTAAAGTTCCCTCAAAGATGGTTCTCATTCATGTGTGGTTGACTACTGTACATCAACAGTGTTTTCAAATCTCAGATCAATATCCTGGATGTTTTCAGAGAAATTAATTAGTCTCACTGAGGGGTTAGTTTCCTAGGCTGGAAACCCCCCTCTTTGCTCCAGTTGGTATTGACTACATAGTCCACTGGATAGACACAATGTTTACCCTCCTAAGAGGTCAATTCAAGTGCTTCAGGCAATACAGTAAATGTAAGAACACACTTTTCTGCTGTTTCATTTGCAAGTGTTGACCACACACAGACTTTTGATTGAGTAAAATTGTTTCAGGCTATTGCTCCACTACTTGTTTATACTAAGACTTACCCTTCATTCTAATATGATTCTTAAATTAGTAATTTTCTGTTTAGGGATGGTCACTTTCCTAGCAGCAGTATGTGTGTGTGTGTGTGTATATATATATATATATATAAAATCTCTATTTCAATGGAAGCAGATGGACTGTATAAAGAGGAAGCTCTGTAATCAAATAAGAGATTTCGGAAGTACTGTGTCCTGGTTTTGGCTGGGATAGATTTAATTTTCTTTCTAGTAGCTGGTATAGTGTTATGTTTTGGATTTAATATGAGACTAATGTTGATAACACACTGATGTATTTAGGTGTTGCTCAGTAGTGTTTAGACTAGTCAAGGCTTTTTCAGCTTCTCATGCCCAGCCAGCCAGAAAGCTGGAGGGGCACAAGAAGTTGGGAGGGGACAGAGCCAGGGCAGCTGACCCAAACTGGCCAATGGGGTATTCCATACCATGGGACGTCACTTCTAGTATGGAAACCGGGGCGGATGTTCAGATTGATGGCATTTGTCTTCCTGAGTAACCGTTATGCATGGATGGAGCCTTGCTTTCCTGGAGGTGGCTGAACACCTGCCTACCAATGGGAGGTGGTGAATGAATTCCTTGTTTTGCTTTACTTATTAAACTGTCTTTATCTCAATCCATGAGTTTTCTCACTTTTATTCTTCTGAGTCTCTCCCCCATCCCACTGGGAGGGGACATAGCGAGCTGCTGTGTGGTGTTTAGTTGCCAGCTGGGGTTAAACCACAACAGAATTTCTCAAAAGTTATTGTAATTTGCCTGGAGGAGAAGGGGAAGGGGAAGAAATGTCTCCCCCATTGTGATTGGCCCAGAGGGGGGCTGAAACCAGAACATACTGAAATTATAAAATCTTATTATATGCATTAGGAAATAATTTTTGACTATAAAACACAAATGCAGTAATATAAATTACATATATTTTCCACAACACTACTTACATATTTATTGTATTTTGCGGTGTAGGAGTGATATAATATTTGTTAGGGAGTCAGAAGCTGCACTTCACATTTATACATGAGGTATTTCTGCCAGAATGTGCTGCATCCACTGTATAACTTAGAGGTCCAGGAAACTACAGGAAAAGTACATTTGTAAGCTGTTTATGCTTGCATGACACAGATTTTTGTCAGAAATTGATGATTTCATTGGTAGATTTTGGACTAGTGTTGCGGTGCCCCTCTTCCAGAGTTGCAGACCTTCTCCTATCCCCAGTTCCTGAGAAACAAGTTTGGAAACTGGAAAATTTCATTTTGATATTTCATAATGAAAGGGTTTTTTTGTTTTTCTTTTTCCACTTTTTCTCACCAAACGTACCCCCCCCCAACCCCCCCAACCCAAAAACCCCACAAAAAAACCCCACCCCACCCCCCAGCCCCCTGCAAGCTTAAGTGAACTGAAAATGAAAGTATGTATGTTGGGCTGCCTTGCACTGGCTTTTAACCATTAGTCTTAAAGTCTACAATTTGTAATATTAGCATGTCATCAGGAAATTAAAAACAGTGGTCAAATTTTCCCCTTATCTAAAATGTCTCAGCTCAGCTGGAGTTTATGTCCCAAGAGACAACATGTACTGTAGGACCACTAAACTATACCTCTGTGTTTCAGTGAATATTTCAACGTTTTTTATGTTTCAAGAGACAGTGAGACTTTCCTTTAGCTTACTGTCTTGAATGCATTCTGAGTAGATGGGAGATGCGGGTTGAAGACCCCTCCGTAATGGAAAGAAGAATTCAAATGCAGTCTGTTTTCTGTGAAGTGCCCTCACCTCTGGGGTCCTCTTGGCCAGGCAGGGATTGCTACCTTTTCAGTTTTATTATTTTAGCCCTAAGTTATTTTGAGATGAAGCTGTTTGGAACTTTGGAAATAACTGAATAGGTTTTTGCTGAAAACCACGTTTGATGAATGCATTATTTGCTGAAAAAATTCCTCAACTCTGTATGAATAATTATGGGGTTTAGTAAATTCTCTCTAGAGAGTTTATCAGATCATTTTATTGCACACAGAATAAAGTTAGAAACCCAGAAAGTGTTCTGCAGTCAGCTTCCTGCCTATTAAAAGTGGGAAGCCCTGTTGGGTTTTCCTTCCTATGACAGCTTGCCCATAACTCTTTAATCAGTTTTCCATAGCTGAAGTGTTGTTGGCTTTGTTTATTACTGAGAACTGTGAGTCTGTGTTCTCTTCTTGGTATACCCAACATGAATCATGGTTTATAAACATCCTGTTGGTATTGATGGAATAACTGGGGACTTAATAAGACTTTGATCTTTTCAAGCAACTCACATATACTAAGGCACAATGTTGGTAGGGTCTTCAAAGTGCTAACATAATAAAACCCCCAAAACCCTCAAACCCACACAGAAAAAACCTCCATGAGTGTAGGATGTACACTGAAACATTATTTCATGTGCAGTGTTTCTGAGAACTCCTTTTTAAAAAAACCCTGACATATTTTCATGTTCCAGAATAAAACTCCAAAATAAGTTAAAATTTCCCTGATAGAAAGAATGCAACAACTGATTTATTTATTTATTTTTAATTTTATAATAATATATTCTGGAATTTCTTGTAAAAGCTATGAGAAGGGTGGGCTACTCTGAAATCCATGGTTTTTTTCTTATTTTTTTCTGGTGTTGTTTTTTTTTATTATAGACACAAAGGCTGATATCTGTTGGAGATAGACAACAGATGTTGGCTATATAGACATATAGCTATCATTTAGCAAAGCCCCATTTCTGCTTGTGTCTAAGGACAGTAAGCATTGCTTCATGTAAAAATAGAGTTTTAGAATGGCATAATTTATGATGTGAGTATTCTGAAATTAAACCATTTGTGACAGACAACAGTTATGAAACCATTTTTAGAAGCATCTTTTATGGGAGGGTTTTTTTGTGTACTAGACAGTCCTTTAAGGATGACCCTGTGGAGTAAAATAGATGGGACAAACAGTGAGAGGCAAGTTTCAGATTGCTTTTGAATAACTTCTAAAGCTTCATGGTGGCCCCTTTGATGTAAGCCCAAGGGGACTGACCACCTGTGTTGCTTTGTGCAGTGATGATTTGTTAATCAGGAAAATAAGAAATACAATATGGCCTCAAGTAAACCTTTAAGTAATCTTAGATGAAATTTAGATTTTTTTCATGATCTTGACGTTATTCTTTACACAAAATAAATAATTTCATCAACTTTAACTGCTTAATTCTGTGGTTTTGCATCCAGACTTCCAAGAAGATAGTTTCTTCTTCTTTTAAAAAAAAATATTTTCCATATACTTCCTAGATTAAACTGCATAAATCAGGTTAGATTTTTAAAAAGAACAATCAGTGTATATGACCAGTTCTTTCTTACAGCTTTGCAGATGTGAAGTTCATGCAGGGTTTTTTTTCACTTCACAAGTCATTACTGATTATTGAATGTATTTAAGTAGCCACTACTATAGCACAGTCTCTTGTGCCCTGATTTTTTCCCTAAGAATAAACAAATGAACAAACTGTTGTTATTTTACAGTCATTTAGAAAGATGAAGTGAAGTAAACTGGTTTTATAGGATAATAAATGCTGATGTTCACACTTTCTTGTTTTTCTGGATTTCAATACTGATCAATGAGGCAATAACAGATATTTTTCAGTTTTTATATTGTCTGTAAATCAACTGTGCTGCAGTCATCTGAAGTGGCAGTAAATGCCCCCCTCTTTATAATTTCCTGGATGTTAAAAATTGTATCAATTTCTTCGACTAGGAAGTTAATGTCAAGAGGATATATTTGACCTTGAATTTGAGTAATAAAGTCCTGGACTGGTAAGGATCCTAGTATTTAAGCCACTTGCCAGTAATTTTTTTCCTTCTCAGAGAGAGACTGCAAAGGGAATAATGAGGGATTATTCCAGGTGAGCCTACAGGAATGTGAGAATACTGTCTTCTAGACTGAGCAATGGTCTTTCTCTACTGAGAGCTCCAAACGATCACTGATGTCAGGTTTTCTTCAACAATGACATTTTAGCTCAATTGTCATATTTTTTCTGGAACACATATCTGAAGGAAAACTCATCCCTGTTTAAGTACAACTGTAATTACAGAAAAAGTTGCTAGGGAGCTCATAAACTACAGATACTCTTGGATGAAGAGCTGAGTGGCTGAGAAATGTCAGTCTAGTTCAGACAAGGACACAGAGTTGGGTTCAAGCCTGTGACACTGGTATAAAGGAGTTTTAAGTCCATGAAGTTATACTGGTTTGAGTTATGGGAAAGTATTGGTGTCCTCCAGACTCGTTTTGCAGATTAAGACACTATAGTAAATTTAACTTTGAAATGGTTTACAGGCCCTCTTCATTCTTCAGGACCTGGTATCAAATCTATCTTTTAGTATGTAGCCCATTAAGTGACAAGACCAAGAGCTCTGTTCTGTGACATGCTGAACATCTGCTGAAAGACAATATCCTAAAAATTCCTCCAACTTCAATCATCACCGCAGGGGCTGGGAAAAGCTGAGAAGCTCAGGCTGGTGCTGTCCTAGGCTGTTTAGCCTCACATCTCCCTGTTGATGTCTAGAGCACTTCTAGCACGCACCTGGGAGTGCACATCCTGGTTTTCTTCAAACCAGGCCCTGGATCATAG
Organism: Haliaeetus albicilla; assembly: GCF_947461875.1. Taxonomy (NCBI): domain Eukaryota; kingdom Metazoa; phylum Chordata; class Aves; order Accipitriformes; family Accipitridae; genus Haliaeetus; species Haliaeetus albicilla. The sequence continues at coordinate 25,621,574 of NC_091490.1, read as the reverse complement.
GCTGAGCATTCAGAAACCCAAGCATAGGCAAAGGTGGGAACATGTGCCAATCTAACTTGTGTGTTTGGTAAAATGAGTTGGCTAGTTAGAGTGGCAACCTGCTTAAGAGGTGGGGTAGAATACAATGACATTGATCTATGACATCGTTATGTTACTTTAGGACATTGCGACACCATCAAATTACTTTAAGTGTGACATCATCCTTTTGCGTCCTATTGCGCTTTCACCTAGTTTTCTGACGTAATGAGATGGGGATCTTGGTGATAATGGTCCTCTCCTCTGCCACAGAAACTTTGTCTACCTCCAGAGCAGTGTCCTGCCTGGTCACTGAGTGAGACAAAGTGAGGGGGGGGGAATCACATCAGTGCTAGCAGCATCCAAATACATAAGCACAAAAGGAGAAGTGTAATTAAATTGTGTTGGCAAACTTCTCTTACTACTTTGTGCTGGAAGTTTTATTCGTAGAGTTAATTTTTCTTTCAAAGCAGACCTCTGTGATGTAATTCTATATTAAGGAGCTTCTACTGTCACCCAGATAAATGTGTTTCTACGTAAATGCTACTGCAAGGTCACAAGTTCCACTTAGGGATTGTTTAGTTCTGTTTGGTATTTTGATATATGTCCTCTTTTCAAGTGAAGGCCTTCTTTGCCTTGCTTACTTTAAATCTACCATTGGGATTAATTTGGTTATTTACTCTCAGTAATGGAAATAAGTCAAAGGGGAAATGTTTCACACACTGAGCAGGCACCATGTTCTTCTGGTATGAGCATTCTTTTCCTTTGTTTTTGAAACAATCTTTTGATTTCTTAGGCTTTGCCTTCATGACATGACTGCTGTTCAATACAGGATGCCTGGGATTTCTGTTTTATATTACACTTTTAAAATATTTGAACTGTGCTTCAGGACGGAACAAATTAGAGCTGAAACTGCAAGGCGGGTAAGAAGTTTCAAGGTTTCCTTATTTGGTTTTCAGAGGTCTATATTTACCCTATTCCATTTTATACTGTGAAGTACCCTTTCTGCTCACTCTGAACAGTCTTTTTATTGGTAGCATGCTTCTAACTAATAGTTACCTGCACAGCAGCTGCTAATCTTCTCCATTACTACGTTCTTCAAAGAAAAAAAGAAAACCCACCAACAAAAAAAAGCAGATTTATTCTGCTATGTACTTTGACAGACATATGAAAACTTCCCTCATGCACTGCTTCATTTTTGTTTATTCCTTCTGCCTATCTTAGAGCACAATTTTTTGTATCCTGATTTCAGCTTTGAAAAAAACCAACTCTTAAAACAATGTGTTTTCCTTAGTAAGAAGCAGGTGAATCATAGATCTGCATGTTGCAATTTTGTTCAGCAGGACACATGCAGTGCTGGCACTACAAGCTGGTGCCTTCCCTGAGTTCCATCTAGAAACTAGCATTCAGTTCACATGCTTGCGACAAGGTGATGTATAATCTCCTTGCTGTTGTATTGGGCATATTTGTTGTATGATAGAAACTTGAGTGAGATTGACTTGTTCAATAGAAGGGCAAGTGAGACGAAACTCATTTCCTGACATATTTTATCTATGCCAGTGGTTTGGTGGTTCTTATATACAGTAAGCAGTAAAACTAGTTAAAAGATCATTAAATAACTCCCATGAAGTTATAACAATGCAATAAAAAAATCTAACAAATACAGAGCACCTTGCATCACGGAGCCCTTTAATCAGTCTTTTCCTGGACTGTGTTCAGACCAGTGACCATAAATCTACCAGCTATCCAATCTCCAGCACCATATTTCCTCTTTTGCTCTGAGTTCTTGGGCCACTATGGAGAGAGAGACAAAATCTTGCAATACTTGCTATGGTGTGCCAAGCAGCTGTTCAAAGCCAGAGAAATTGCTTTGAACAAGGCAGAGAGAAGTTCTGATTTTAAACTTCCATATTAAAGTGGTAATGAACTGTATTTTTGTACATAGCTTTGAAAAATCCCCACTGTGGAATCATGCACTATCAAGGGTCATTTAAATAACATTGATTGTTAAAAGACACAGCTCCTAGTGTAAAAACAGAACTCATTAGAATTCAGGATAAAGCCGATTACGGAGGAATGCGTAAAATTGAATACTAAGAAGATTAAGAAGAGCTGCATATCAGTGCTATATTCCAAAGGGAAATCCATCATGTGCTTACTGTCCCAGTCAGTGGTACCCAAAGGCAATGTGTACCTCTGTGAGTGTACCCTACTGGAGAGGGAACTCTCAGAGTTTGGCCAAGGGTAACTATAAATATTAAAACCTTTATTATCAATGTTTGATAGAAACATAAAAAATTTATAGTTGTGTACAAATTCCTTCTTTTGCAGAGGAGACACAAGAGATTTTATAATGCCACTATTAAGTCACTTTTTTTTCTTTCAGAGAAAATCTAATTATTTCTGCCCAAATTTCTTTCTTTGTTAATAGAGGTAGCATTATCCAAAAGAAGTAAAATAGAATGAATAGCTGAAGCCCTATATATAGTTAAATAGTAGGTTCTGTATCAAGGTCGTTCAGACAGACTGCTGTGCTATGTTTTGTTTCTTTTTTTTTTTTAATTTCCAGTCCCTTAACCCCTCTGCCTCCCTTTACTATTCAGTATGTGTTTGTCACAGACTGTCTCTTGTTTAGAAACAAATGCATTCAGACATCTCTGGTACTTACAAAAGCAGTCTCAAATTACAGCAATCATTAACATAACGGTAACACATAAGAGTTATCCAGCATATTAAAAAAAACCTGTGAAGCTTTCAATGTGCTCTGTAACTGCACAAGACAGAAATGAAAGGGGAATATCTACCTAAATGTGAATTTGCACCTCCCCATAACATGCAAATGGAATGACTTTCCACATTGTTGAGAAAATTCATTAAATGGATGTAGAATCTTGCGAGTGAGAATCACCTTGTTTTGTAGTGGGAAGCTATGTGAGACATGGCAACACTTATATATTTAAAATATGATTATCATAATTAAAATGTAGAATTAACCAATCCTGCACTATTTATGATAATTGAATGATAAATACAAACCTCCTGCAAAATACAGTGTGCCAAGAAACTAACTTAGAAGAGGATATAGTCATTAACTGCACTAGTATCATTACAGAAATTCATTTTATAGTTCTGTTGTGAAGTACACAAAAAAATCACATAGGACAGATCAGACTTCCACATTTTACTACTGTTTTCTGCCTTCTCAATTGGTGTCTTTTAAGTGCCCAAAGAGACAGTACTCCTCAGAACCCTTTCCCCTCTCCCAGCCTCTCCCTTACCTCCAGTAAGGCTTCAACTCAGCTATATCTCTGTGGTACTCTGCAACATATAATCAATAATAATCTCTTCAGTTCGTCTTGTGCCCTGTGCAAGTCTATTAACATTATTGTTGCAGAAGCACTTGAGAGAGTCATAGAGGGGGAACACCCCCCCACCCCCCCCCACCCGCCGTTTAAAATATGTTCCTAGGCTTCCTGTCCTCCCACATAATGCGGACTACCGTGCTGCCATGGCCCCGCTGTAGCTAGTAGGCCTCCGGAAAATAATACGAGTCCTTATGGCTTTCAAAGCAAACTAGACTGTGTGGCCAACACGGTGGATAGGACTGTGTGGATTTTGATATATTTTGAGCTAAAATGCACTATCCCCCCCCCCCCCCCCCCCCCGCCCCGGTTTAGATGTAGTAATATGTTTATGGTGACATTGCTATTGCCCTACCAAATTACAACGTTCAGCTCAGTTACATTGCTATAAGTTTATTTAATTTAGAACAACAAAAGGCATCATAATATTAAGATAATCAAAACTATACAAATATCTGAAGTTTCCTTTGTATAAATCAATCTAGTTTTGAATAGACAAAGACTATAATACATTTTGTTGCAACCTAGGACAAAGTGCTATGTGTTGTAAAGAGTTTCAGTAAATGTCCACGGACTCTCTCAGCTGTAAATGAATGTTTTTGAATAACACCAGTAATCTGAAGGTAATTAAAGTAGTTTATGTAAGGTGCAATAAACAGCCATTGTTGTGTCTACAGAACATTACTTTATGCTACTGTGAAGATGATGTCTTTTTAGCCTCCTAGCTGCTTTGAAAAAAAATTCAGAGGCCACTAGTCTGAAAGAAACAAGGTCAAGATAATAGCTAGAGACGCAATTAATCCCTGTGCTTTGGAATAGTACAAATTGTTACAACAAGCACAGAGAAAGCTGTACAGAGGTTATAGGAAGGCAAGTTAATGCAATGCTTAAAAAAAAGAAACAAAGAGTGTTAGAAAGACCTAAATTACAAAAGCAAAGAAATGAAAATACAACTTAATAAGAAACAAATGTTGCATGCTGTGTATTAACACTGGAATGCTTGCAGAAAATATGGAAAAGTCTTTGTTTACTCAACCCTTACTTGTGGGCAAAGGTTTACATAAACTGGGCTTCTTTCCTGATCACAAATATGTGGGAAGTCCTATGAGGATGTATAGTCAATAGGGCTTCTCACTCAGTTGAAATCAGGCATGTTTGGATTCAGTCATTCAGGGTAAAAACCTGGCCCCATTAATTGTCAGCAAAAAGCTCCCATTTTATCACTGGGGCCAGAATCCCACTAATGCACCAGGTTCCACCTCTGTTGCCAGGGCTGGCTTCAATAAGAGCGACACAGAGTGCTGGCAGTGGGGATCCGTTGCTGGATCTCAGCCTTTGCTCCTGTATGTCAGCATACATTGCTGTGTGTCTTCCCAAACCGTTTCTGGTGTTCTCTTTCACTTACTGGCAGGAATGAGCTTTCATCTTATATGCAGAGAAAGAAACAGTAGCAATAAAAATTCTCATTAATGAACATACAGAGCAGATCTTGCTTTCAGTCATGCCCTTTCAACTCCACTGAACTCAAGGCCATCTTGCCTCTTTTACCAGGACTCTCTCAAGCCTGCATCACCTCCAGAAATCCAGAGAGCCTTTGGGAGGCTAAGTGCCAGGACCAAGGGAGTGGAGGTTTATGTAGTGGGACATGAGGGTGGGAAGGGAAAATGCACCTAGAAAGGACCACAGCAGGTGATGTAAACCCTTAATACAGTCTATGATGATTTAATGAAAGTAAGTCAGAATAAATAAATATCTGACTCAGAATCAAGATGCAGATCACCGAGTCTGAATGGGAACTAAATTGCAGTTGACCCATTGCATTGCTAAATTAATCTCCTCAAGGGGAAGGGATGAAAGTTATGTACTTTTTTTCTGCTTTAAAAAAGGTTTTAATAATTCAACGAAAAGTCTAATGTTGGTAAATGCACGTGGTAAGTACTCAGATTGAATTCATTCCTTTCTTTGTGTGGTGACATCCTACTCACTGCATAGGGAGATTCTACAGATATACATCCCATCCTGTGCAGCATTTCTGTTTCTTTATGGCATTTCCGTGTGCTTTAAATCTCTGAAGAGTTTTCTGTGTGTGTGTTTTATATTGAGTCATTAAGTACAAAAACAAACTTATTCACAAACCAGCTTTGATCTAGGTTTCCTGTGATTTATCTCTGCTGTCTATAGCATGCACTGAAATCCTACCTGATTGTTATTAGCTCCCCAAATATTTATATCACTCCAGATAATCAATGCTTATCACAGTCAATACAGATGTTACGAGTTCCTCAAAGAAAGGCACTGTCAGCATAATAGCTTTTTAATTATCACAGCATATGTTTTCAAATGAGTCTTTCGTTTACAGTATCAATTAATCAGAGTAACCATATATATCTAATTAATACATGATGTTAAAAATATTGTATGTGTAAATTACAGCTTTTCCCACTAAATGTATGAAGCAATAATGCAATGTCTTAGAGGTATTAATGTTCACTTAATTTAAATCATGTTGCTTGTGCTGTTTTCTGTTTTCATTCCCTTGTGTTTGCACTCTACAGGATGTTTTTCATTCAACTGCGGTGTAAAACAAATTTGCTTGTGGGGGTTTGGTGATATAAAGTATTTGACTGGCACCAGTACATTAGTTATTCTACACATAACTGAAAACATAAATGCAATATTTGGAGAAGAAGTAGAGATAGCAGCATCTACTGGTTAGAAAGATGCAGACGACATGTTTTTGTTATCAAGTGTGCTGTAAGTTCATGGGGAAGTTCAGCAGAGAACATGCTGAGCCCTCCTGTCCCTCAGCTTCCCAGCTTTATGTAGCCTCTTACTCCCTGCACCATTTTGAAGTTCACCAAAAAGAAGTGCAATATTTCTTTTTTTTTTTTAAAGAAATTTCAGAGAAAACTGCTGTATTATCTACTTTGTTAGGGAAGACTTAACATTCATCTACCTCCTAACAAAATCTAGTCTAGGAACATCACAAGAATGTTTCTATAGGCAGCACAGTCATGCTTTGAAGAGGGGAATTACTCTGTCTCTTTTTAAATGTACTTGCTGCTCATGCAAGATATCAGGGAGCCAGTTCTGAATCAGAATATTGTATCTGTCTTCTGGATAGATACAAATCAGAAGAAAGGTATAAGACAAATCAGTGTGAGGATTTCTCATGCCTTAACTACCTAAAATTTCAACTATTTCCTGTCTAAAGAAGTTGTTGCAGGCAAAATATACATTTTGTAGAGAAAGAAAACATTTTTTTTGTTGAACACCTGAGAAACAGTCTCTGGATCTAAAAAGGTCTTTGGAAAAACTTAAAATATTTGCTAAGTAAATAATAGGTACATCTTGCTTTTTCAGGGATTAATTTCTTTTATAATTTTTTTGATATCCTCTTTATCAGGCATATGGTAACCTGGGAGTTTGAAACGCCAAAGCACAGAGAAGACAAGCATTAATGGATAATAAGTATTTCCCAGGTACAAAGACTATTGACCATAAAAATGGTTTAAAACCATGAGAAATGCAGTTAAACCAGTGAAAAGGCTCTTACTATAAGATTTCAGAGGGCTCTGGATATTGGCTCCTTTGTATATTCTTGTATCTCTATATTGACAGGAATACAAGAATTGACATATTTGCTTATTTCAGTAGTCTAGCCTTCAATAGTGACCTCATCTTGAGCTGTAATACAAGTCTTATGTGCTGTACAAGTCTTATTTACTCGCTATAGCTGATGTCCTGGAGCACTGGATTGTGATGCCAGATATTTTTAGTCTAACCTGCTAAATCTGTCAATAAAAAATTTAAAATAATGCTTAAAGCATATACATATTTATGTTCAGTATTTATTTTTCCATCTTTGGATTCACTTGTCACTAAAATTAAAAACATTTTTTAAATGGTTGAACATGTTGCTTTTATTACTGTTCTAATGCCATGAATCTACAATTTTTTTGGTTCTGATGTATACAGATATATACACACGCACATATATATATATATGCACACAGAAGCAGACATATATATCTGTCTGCTGAAATTCTTGGTACTTCCAACTCACAATGATTACAATAATCAAAGCTTTTCTTGAAAATCCCTGCTCCTGGGGACACTGGATTAGTTCAAAATTTCACCTTCTCTTCAAAACGCAGGCTTCCTGGAACTTCAAAACCACCCTGTAAATCTGAATATTCCAGTCCAGATTCAAAAAGCATGCAACATTAGTTAAGTTATCTGTGTATTTAGAAGGAGAGAATAAGTTGGATAAACACTTATTTGAAAGTTTATAACCGGGCTGGATGAGTCTTCTACTGCTATTTTTTGCAGGCATACAGACTGGCTATTTTACAAGTAGTGCTGCATAATCATTGTAGGTCTCCAAAGACTCTATGTCTAGTTATGTTATCTATCAAAGGCATGTGTCTTCTGCTAGAAGATGATATCTTATATACCATCTTTATTGTTGCTTACTAGAATAATTTAAGTTGGAAAAGACCTTTAAGATCGAGTCCAACCATAAGTGAAGAATTCAGATGAGGGTGTTTTTTGTTTTTTTTTTTTTGAATGAGACTTTTTTTTCCAACAGGTTTGTTTTGTCCAGGACCTGGTTAGAAACACTTTTCTGATTTTATATATTTTCACTTTCCAAATTCAAAGTGATGGCTCTAGCTCACTTAGATGGTGTCATAAGACCATCGACCACTATCACAAGACTATTTAAAGATGCAAACTAAAAAGTATGCTAAGCTTAAATTCACTTAATTCAGGATTGAATGTCAGCTCTTGTTCCTAGAAAACAATTGCACATATGTAGATAGTTTTCGATGCAGTGGATAAAATCTGATTGCTTCTGTACAACAACTTTGCTGAAGAATTCTGACAAATGTGATACTCATGCTGTGTGAATGACTGGTTCCGTTCATGTAAAATCTGTACCAATTCAGGGTAACACCCAGTGCAATGGCTTTGTATTTACTTCCCAGATGCCAAAGTGGGAATAAAGCACTAGCTGTTGACCTGGAAATGTAAATAGAAAAGAAAATTGGAAAAAAAGGACAATGTTAGTAATGTAAATTCCATCTTAAGATTAAGGAAATAGTCACAGGAACTAGTTGTGTTTGAGCATACTCTTCCTCTGGTGATTTCTATTTCGATCCATACCTTAATACCATCTCTTTTACACCATTGAAATATAGAGAAATAGTTTTAATGCAGATAGTTACATTCATGGTAACAACCCTTATTCTAATGTGCTGAGGTGTATTCGTGAGCTGTATCCTCAGTAAGCTGGTCTGTTGCATTGATTTCCAAGGACAACAACTTTAGGATATTCAGTGCCACTGAACTTGCATGCACTAGAAGGGCAGTAGATTAAAAGATGATCCACTGTTTTCCTTCAGCATAGATTGGTTCTCTTCAAGTAAAGTTTCAGGTCATTTCTGGGGCATGATTGCAGGTAAATGAGCAGTGATTTTATTGGCCTGTCTGGTAGATAAGAAGGTTTCAGTTTTAATGAATGCAAGATCAAATATTTGACAAAAAGTAAAAGGCAAAGACCGGAGGTATATATCCTAAAGTGAAAGAGAGAGGAGAATAATGAGTTTGAAAGGAATAAACACAGATTGTTTAGTGTAAAAGAATGCTACAAAGGTCTCCATGTGAATCTTTGGTTCCAAGAGTTTCTGCCAATTCTTTTTATTACTATTTCAAGTAACCAGGTACATATGGCATGTTTGTAAGTAAAGCAGTCAATGAAGTTAGTTACACCTCTGCATTTATTACCTTACCCCTGAGTATTATTAACTTTTACATTCCCCATAAAATATAATTTATCACTTAAATAATTTGCTTTGTGTCAGGGTTCAGTGTGCTCCAGTGCTTTCCTGCTCATTAAATGAGATATTTTTACTTAATGAGCCCAGGATGTCCTTTGCATTTAACATTAGAATTGATTTCAAACACTCCATTTTTCTAACATATTTGTGTGTAATTACAGAATGTGGATTTCATCCCACTATCTTACACTGAAGAAAAAAGAGCTACAAAGAATAATGATCCATGAATTCTACAGAGGGACACAGTAAGTATGGGTGAATAATTTAAAAAACCCCTATTATCTGCACTTTGCATTCTTTCATCTAGTTTGAAAGTTTGACTTACTATTTGAGCCTGATGCATTTATTACATACATAATACTCGATTAGGAAAGTGTTTTTTGAAGGGACAGCAAGATAGTGATTTCCATGAAATTAACAGAATATAAAAATAATCCTGCCCTTGGATGTATGTGTGTGATATGCTGATTCATGTAACAGACAGGTAGTCTTTCAAAGGTACGGAGTTCACATATAAAATATATATCCATAGGATAAATGAATATTGTAGAACTCTAGCAATGTGCACCTAATGGGGATCTGGTTATTCTGTTTGCAACTGCAAATAACCACTTTGCAATTAATTAATAAAATCTGAGTAGAGAAACCCTCTGTTGTGCAGTAAATAATTTGTTCATAATGGTCACTGGAACAGAAAAGCAGCCCAAACCTCTGAGCTACCAGGGCAATTCCAGGATAAACACTGTACTACTACACTTTAAATGGAATTTTGCCACCAGCTAGATCTCAAGGAGTCAGTGAGTAGTATATTATGGATTCATGACTGGGTGTTCATTTGAGTCCATTATAACAAATGTGACCATCTGTGCATCAGCTGTACACCACTAACATGCAGGGCGCTAGTCTGATCAGTGAGGTGCTCATGATCCATGGCATTGCACATGGCATGAAACACTCAATAAAGAATCGTAAAGCTGAAATTTAATCCCATGAGAAACACTAATATTGCAATATAGATTTTTTTTATTCTGAGTGAAAAGTGAAAAAATAGTAACTTAGGAAATAAGCGAAAATAAAACATTGGTGTATTTAACTGAATTTAAAAGTTTCATTTTCACACTGTTTTTAGCCATCATTAAACCTCATATGTGTATTTTGCCATGGTTGCACTGTCTCACCTGATTAACAGCTTGGGTCTTTCTTTCTGTTTGTTCTTCTGGACCAGGTTCCTTGGCTGGACTGCTTTTCCTATGAGGCATGTGCAGTCATCTAACTGCTGTGAGTCAGCTGAATGTGGTGGAAGCATATATTGTGGGATGTGCCATGCTTACCATGGAATACAGTGAGCAAAGGAGAGCAAATATGAGGGGACCACTGGTCCCCCAACTGCAGGTAGGCAGTCTGGTGAGGCAGTTCAGTAGCCTTCCTCAACACATTGTCACGTTTGCCAAGGGAAGTTTTTAAATTCTTATTAGACAGTACCGTGTTATTTGAAAAAAGTTTTTAAAATCATGAAATAATACTGCATGAGACTGTGCTATGCCTTATAAGTCAAGGAGAAAAGGAACATTTCCCTAGTTATGGTAATAGCCTTAACATAGTAGTGTGATTGTCCACACAAATGTACTAAATGTGAAACCTTTATCTTTGTCATGTAGGGAGACAAAAACAAATGTAAAATGTAGGACTCTTGATTATAATTTAGTGAAGAGCGAACACACCCAGGTTACTCATGCTATCTCATAATTGAACAGGCTATTAAGTAACATATAACTCTGATAGGAATTGGGGAAATGATGTCTTCAAATGGGTAAAGTGTAAGGGAACCTGCACTCTTCTCTTGATGCTACCATCAGGGATTGTATCACATACTCCCAGGAAATTGGTTTATTTTGCTTTTCCTTACTGTCCTTCATCCGTTTTGTCCATTTAAGCTGCAGATAGTTAAGGTTGGTACATTCAAGCAACCTGAATTAAGAATGCACAATTTTTTTTTCATCTTTTCAAATTTTTCACTGTAAAATGAAAAGGAAGAGGGTTTTTTTTGGTGGTTTTTTTTTTTTTTTTCCCCGAAAACTAATAGTACAGTTTGCTCCAGAGAAATACTGAAATAGTACTTTAGGTACTTACTGAAGTCAGCAATATTGTAGCGTATTTAGATGGACTGATGAGACCTCAAAAGAATAAGACACTTTTATTTCTCCTGATTCTATAGTAAAAATAGATGTGCCCTTCATTTCATTACAGTTTTAAGAAAGGATGTGAGGTATTTAAAACTTTGTTTGAATTACTTTACTAGATGATAATTATCATTGACTGTTATGTTTCAAACTCTAATGCCAAAGAATTTATTTTTAAAATGAAAAATAAGAGATTTCAGTAAGATATCTAACTGAAATAAAAATCCATTAAAAAATGAATTATCTCCTGCGCTCTGGGTGGATAGCAATTTGGTTGCTCTGGGTGGATAATAATTTGATTGCTAGAGAATAAAAATCCTGGGGATGTCTCAGTGTACACAGAAGGGAAAATGTAATGACTACACCTACTTGAGAAATTACTACGATGAGTCAGCAAGACTTGGGAGAGGGGTTTTCTGTGTTGCTGAGTTAGAGTCAAGACTGGACCTGTGGTTGCAGTAAAACAGGAGCTTTTGTCCCCTTTAGCTTGTACAAGTCTTACAGACAAATACAAGTTTTAAGAAAATGTAGGGATATTATAGAGGGGTGACCCTATCTATTTGTATGACTGACAGTTTCCATTTTCTTACTGTGTGTACAGCTGATCATGGTACATGTATCAGGATATACTTCTCCCACTGGGGAACTGCCAAGGCCAGTTTTTGGTTGCTGTTATTGTTGTTTTAGTTGATGGTGTGAGCCTAAGACTATTTGTTGTGGGAAGCCTCTGGCAGACTAGGCAAAACCCGCAGCAAACCACTCACGCAAGAGGTATTGCAGAGCTATGATCATTGTCACTAATGAAAAGGGACTAACAAGTGCCCTGCAGCCTAACTGGAAGATCTTCATATGGGGCATCTCAGGAAAGTGAGGAACACAGTAGCCTAAGCCAATACCCTGATTTTTCTCTGCTATTCAAGGTCCCTTGTCTGAGACCAGAAATGGTTGAAGAGGCAATAAATGTCAGATGGATACACATGTTGTTTAAGGCGTAGTCCATTGCTCCACTGGGCTTGTATCAAAGGCTCCAGTATAGGTATCTGTAGGCAACAAATTTCATTTAGATTTATATTTGGTTTGTAAATCAACCATTTGTAGTTGAGAAATAATCTATGTGGTTTCAGGAGAGGGTGAGATAAAAGTGCTTATCAGATTCCTTTTGGGGATGGCACTAAGTAGTTTATAGCCAATTTCGGTTCACATAAACCTTCCATAAATAAGATACGTAACTTTTTACACATGTAGACTAAGGCCAAAGGCTCCCTTCACTCTTTGAGAGCACTGACATTAAATTTTTTATTAGCACCCATGATGAATAATGCACTTGAGTTCAGTTTTGACTGTACTATTGAGAGAAACTACCACATGTTTCTTGAAGATGTCCATAAATAGCCAACTCTAATGCTAAAGAAAAGTTTATTTTTTCTTTTAAATTAATTACTTTGCTGAGTTTAAGTTGTTTACCTCCTGATGTGTGCAGCCTTTCTTGCAGCACTGGTATCCCTGTTGCTGCCATTGCATTTTTTGTGTGGTCATGGCTGCCTTTCAAGCCATCATTTCTTTATGTCCCAGGGCTATGTGGTATACTTTTACAGAAGGGTCCTGGATCTAATACTGCCACTGTCATCCACTTTGCCCATACTGTGTATACTTGCAGATGCTCACAAACTCTTGCAGTGAAACGTGAATTGCTGTTCTAAAGTCTTCTAAGCACTAGGGATTGTCTTTGTTCACGCTATCTGCTGCTGTGCATGAGTTCATCTGGAGGTATCTGTGCACTCTTTTGCTTTTATAGCTCAGATTCTTCAGGTTTTTCTATTTGAGTCTTGCAGTGCTTTGACTTCTCTGTTATGTTTGGGATGCTCCCATATTGGTTTCAATTTGGCTGGAGTAGCTTCCCTTGCTTGCAAAATTCCAGGTCGTTTTAGATCTTCCATACTCTCTTTCTGAGGGTTCTATTCCAAATCCCAAACACCGTCTGGCTTTCTACCAGGAAGTTAACCCTTCCCTCCATATTGTGAGATCAATTGTAGTTCAGCCTGAGATCAATTAGACACCTTTGTGTTTTCTCTCTCTTTTTGTACTGCTTGCTTGAAACTGACTTGTTTCTTTTTGCATTGGGAGCATATTGCATGTACGCTGATTCAAATCTCTTTCTAACCACTGCAAGTCTTAAATGAACTTTGAAGTAGATATTTGCTGAAAGTTGCAAGTGATGCAGGGCAGAATTTTTTAGGGAAGCTAAACTGCAGTGAGAAATGCTAAGCAGCCTAGAACTTTGACCTGATTTTCTGAATTTTCTGAACTGTAATCTGAAAATTGCAATTTAATTAAAGAAAAAAAGAGTCTGTAAATGAAGCTGGTCCTGATGTTCATGAATATTAAAATTTTCCAGTCTGCAACAATTTCCTGCTTTTACATGTTAAGAACACAATGCCTCCATGAAGAAAATGGGCTTGATTGTCATTAGGCATTGTACTGTATTAATGGCACTGGTTCACTCATATTTTATTCATTAAATAATATTTGTCAATGTGTTTTTCTATTTTAAACTCTTACTGTAAAAGAGAGTATTATCACCTCAGAGCATTTGGTTCCTAGAGTGAATGCCAATACTATCCAGTCACGCCATATTCTCCTAATTATGCTGAGGGTTTCTTTCCTAACAGCATTTATTTTAGGGTGTCAACAATACTTCAGTTAAATGTAGTGTAAAGTGCACTTATTTGGCAAACTTGTCCTTCAGAAAAGGGTTGTTTTGTCTTTAAAACACTGCTAGATTGTTTCTTTCTGTCAGTGCATGATACAGTAGAAATCTTAAATCAATAACACTTTTTATTCCTATGCAATTGATGCATAACATCCTTCTTCACACAGAGGTTTAATGTGTTGTAAATTAATTATCTGGAATGAGTACAGGGTCAATGGACCTTGGTATGACTGGGACGTAATGTTAAAGTTTTTCATTTCCTCCCAGCCCTGCTCAGCTCTCTTGCCGACTCTTTTATATGTGTCAGTTATACCATCTTCTGTAGTTTGTTCCCTTAAGTGTTGTTAATGCCCCTCTAGGGCTTGATTGATAGGAAAAATTTACTTTACCATAAATTTGTCCAGCAATTGTCTTTCTTCTGAAGATGGACTATCTTTATTAACTTTACTTGTATAATGCTTCTTAGTAAACTATTCTTACTCTTACAGACGCTTAAAATAATAGCCTTATTTTAAATCATAATGAAATTGCAAATATTCTGCATAAGCAGATGCAGACCTAATTTTTGGCTTTTAGGTGCCTCAAAATTAATCAACTATGCTTGAAGTTTCTGGCAGGAGAAGTTTTGCTTTACTGCTTCTACACAGCAAACCACACAGATTAATAAAACTGCTATTAGCTGTGAAAAAAATGCTGAGGGAAAGATTCTCAGCCGTGAACAGTGCAATTAAAACAGGCATTCACTGGGTTTAAAGTAGCCACTTCCGTTTAAAAATCGGAGAGGCCACCTCTGTTACTTTTTTTGAAGCCAGCTTGGCTATTAGTTGCTAGGGTAACAAGATCCAAGATAGTAAATAAGGCCTGTCCAGGCAGCGCAGTGTTATGGGGGTCCAAGATAAGAAGGAAATGCTGGCAGGAACATTCAATTATAGATTGTTTTTATTTATTTATTTTATTTTATTTATTTATTCATCTGTCTTTTTACTGCAAGAAGGATGGTCAAAATATGTATAGATTCATAATTAAAAAGGTGCTGATACTGCAGCATTTTAATTGTCTTCTCTGAGTAACAGATGACACTAAACTAGCCAGCAAACACTTCAAATGTCACTGAAAAAAAAAGAGATGCTACTTAAAACTCATGGCATGTTGGTGGGATCAATTTAATGTACTGTGCTGTGTCAATGTCACTTTCATAAACTTTTGCTGAAGTGCTTTTCCTACTGTATGTTGAATGATGTTGTCAGGACTGTGAGTCGGGGGTACGGTGGATTCGAGTCTACTTTACTTCCCTTGATGAAAAGGTCACTGCCACTTGTAAATCTGTTTTACTCCCTGCACAGTTGTTAGTGTCAAAGTCTGTCAGCTCTGTGGGATGTTAAAATTATACAACTGTGGTAGGAACAAGGATCACAAATTCCCAAGTGGTATGTCCCAAGAAAAAGTCTCTGATCTTTGTGTAAAAGTGATGTAGAAAGTTCTTCATTCAGGATTTTCAGCTCACTTTGGCTTGATTGCAGTAATAAACAGTATTTCTGTTTCATGCCTCCCATCTGGTGGGCCTTCCCCAATGATAGCTCATCACAGGGCCACTTGCAGCTGTGGGCTACAGACATAGTAAGTGAAACAATCCCCTCTGCTTTACATTTTTAAGGCTGTAAGGGCTCCAATTAGAGCACAATTAAAACTTGGCCTGCGTTGCGTTATGTGATTATGTTTTGACAAATCGTCACAATAGATCAGCTTCACAAGGCCTCACAATTATTCATAAATTATTTGGAAAATACAAGTAATAAACAAGAAATAAAACAAGTGACCAACTGTGGGGGAAAACAACTAATCCCCAACCCAACCTTCCAACAAATGCAAGTAATGCAAATATTAAAAACATCAAAAAACTAAGCTCTTTTTTCCCTTAGTCATAGCATCATCTGAACTGTTTTGTGCATATGCAAAGACAATATTTTATTCAGCAGTTTTCCAATATAAGTAGTCATACTTTACTAGTGAATTGCAGCAAACGCAACAAGAGCAAAACCAGCTGGAGTGCCAACTGCACACATGTCCTGCTGAGTTTGATTGATTATGACATAAAGAGTTTTTGAAGTTTTATGCTCTGGCTGTACAGGAGATGGACACAAAGTTCTTTGCATGTGAAGTATGGCCAAAGCTTTTAGATGGTCAATTGCCTGCTTAATCCAAAGGCCTCTGCTAAGACAGAGTCAAGTTTTTCATACTGTGAGGTATTTCCATATGACCTTGCAACTAAATTGATTTTTGATCTGAGTGGAGTAGTTTGCTGCTGAGGAGACAGAACGGGACCCGAAGGGGGCAAACACTGAATCTTTTTGGCTTGACTTTCAGTCAAGGTAACTCACAGGGGTCCTGAAGGTGATGCAAGTAAACATCTGCCAAGTGAATCTTTGTGTCAAGGCAGCCATTGTGGGTGAGCTGGGGTAGGCGGCCATGGGTGCACGTATATCAGTGTGCCAAGTAACCACCAGCATGAGAGGGAAGAGCACATGCCAAGATCCTGGTTTCATTTTGCCTTATTTTTGACTGGAAAATGCTCTTCGTGTGCTCCTGGATCTGACCTAGAAGCTGTCTCAGGCATTCATTTCAATGACATGAAAGCAGAATCTTTAATATGAAGTTTTTCTTACTGTCTGTGAATGATTTGAATGATAGATGAGCAAAGAAAAAAGGAAAACCTGAAGTTTTAATTACTCTGAGGAAAAATTCACTGCCATCTCTATTAATCACTACCTTGCTTTTATAGATATCTTTTAAAATGTCATCCAATTTGCCTTTAAGATCATAAACACTTCTGCTTAATTCTCCTTCCCTGTCTCCTGAGAGAATTACAATATAAAAATTCACCTTTTCCCTTTCTTATCAGATTCATTTCTACTGTTTGAAATTGCTAAAATCCAAATTGTAGATATTTGTACTTGCATAACTAGAAAGCTGAATAGATGCCTGTCATATCAGTGCTTGTGTTTGCTGAAGACTCACAATGTTAGACAGAGGGCATGTCTGAGGAATGTAAACAAACATCCACCTTATCAGGACTTTTACCACTGAGAAATAGAAAATAACATTTTTTCCCTACCCTCCGCCCTCCATTATCCCTCCAATTCTCTAGGCTTTGCTCAATATGCGTTTTCTAATTTTCAACTTTTCTAGGCACAGGTAAATGAAGAACAATGAAGAACTGTTGGAATGATTCACCTAATAAGTGGGAAGAGCGGTTCCATACTCTCAGGTCTGTGTATGCCCATATGATGGGTATCAGATATATAGGTATTTTTTTCACTCTGGAATAATATTAAGGAATGTGTATATGCTGATGTGTCTTTATACATATTGGGGATGTTTTAATCCTTTATAAAACCAGATTTTCATAAAACAAACGTTATATGTATTTCAACGCAAAATTAGATACCTATTTTTGTTAATAGACAAATCCTGAATAATCAGATTTAATTTGGACCAATCTTCTACATATATTTCTAGGCAAAAAGGAAATAGAGCCTAGGGCAAAAACTCTGCCAGTATTTAGAGAGCTTTGCAAAAGTTACTTATTGATCAAGCCTACTGACTGAATATTTGAGGTGATTTACAGACAAAAAAATGTTTAGGGCATTTTGTGAGACTTGTAGCCTTCCAAGAGAAAAGGGTTGCCTAGGTGTACAAATATCCACTAAAAATTACTTTACCTTTCCCTTAATAAATTAATTCAAAATACTGAATTTTAAAATTATTATAAAGCAGTGGAGTCCTTGTGATAAATGAGAGACTACTTAAGTACTCCTTGTTCTTTGAGTTTTATTTAGCCATTACAATCTTCATAAAGATAATCTGAAATTGCCTTGTCAGACACCTGCACAGCAGTATCTCCCAGGTATTGCCAATGTATGTTGCTTACACTTAGCCCTTGCCTTTCTTCAAATTTTCAGTCGTATCTTTACTGCTTCCTTTCATGACAGACATAATTACACCCCTTTGGGCTTCCTAAATGTCCGTCTTCTACATGTCACCCTACAGACCTCTGGCTATTTTCTCAGAGTCTGAGATTTTTATTATGCATCCCCTCTCTTTTGTTGTATTTTTAATAAAGCTTTCAGCTTTTTTTTTTTAAATGCACTGAAACACCTTTTCACGTTCATCACAGTTTTCCAGCTGTGCCATCCAAGTCGTGCCTCTTCTCTTTTCTTGTTATTCCAAGAAGGCACTGGCTCTTTTAAATTTCTGTCCTTAAATCTTGTCTGGAAACTTTCCTTTCCCTCTTGGCTTACAAGGTCAATATTTTGGGATACTCTGTCAGATAGACTGCCAAATGCTAGCACTTTATTTTGTAGATACCGTGACATGCTGGCAGGCCCCAGAGCAGTGCTACTAGGTAATGCTGTAGTCCCAGCTGTGTGCAGATGAAGGATGTCTCTTGTTTTGGACTCTCTTAAGTGACTCCCCTGTTATCCTGGGGACTTACCTTTTTGCTTGCTTACTATGGTCTAGTCTGCAGAATGAATGTTGTTTTGGCAGAGTTGAACCATTCCTAATTTATTCTCTGCTAATATTTACTTTTGTTTTGAGAATAAAGCCATTTGATATACATGAGGTGAACCAGACCAGGTATGAAGTTCCTTGGTGTGTCTAGCCCCACCCTGTGAACCTACTTACCAGCCCTAGCATGTGAATTCATGTAAAGATTCCTTGTGTGAATTCTTACTCTGGCAGCCTGAGGAACCCCTTTTTTGCATGTCTAAGACTAGAGGACTTGATGGAGACATGCAACTTTGTAATAAAGGTTTGAAATGTATGATATGAAGCATCAATATGTTGATGTTAGGCTAGTTGGCTGCATTTTTTTTTTTTTTTTTTTTGAGAAACAGATGCGTGAGATCTGCATCATATTACCAGTGGTTATGGAGAGCTAATGGACTGGACAAAGTTTTTTGAAAAAAATTTCAGTTCAAAAATGTGGCTCAAGCAGAGGCTGAAACTGAGCCCCTGCTCAGCTGAGATGGGAAGTTGGATTTGGTAAGGAGTGAATAAATACCCATGCCAAATCCTCAGCTGCTCTAAATCATAATGGAGGATCTTTCTTCATAAATGATCATTCCCAAACAGAGGCTCTCAGTGGCAATACTAACTCAGGCTGGGAGTGAGAAGAAAGATGTTAATCAAACTATACTAAAAAGGAGAAAGTTTATAAATGTTCTCAATTTGTGATAAACTTTCTGCACTGAAAAATGAAGTTTATGCTGATAGTAAAATTTGCAGAAGCATAAAGTCATAAAAAAGAAAAAAAGTCACAAAAACCTGTAACGCTTTAACCAGACTAATTGAATTGCTTTTCTGCAGACATTTTGAAGGAAAAACAATTAAGAAGAGCTAGTGTATGCATAAGTGCTAAATATTTGAAACATTCCAAGCCACTGCCACATGATAGCGATCCTGTCCCTGGGGTCAGGATGTTCTCTGGTAATTTCAGTGTGAGGAATCTCTGAGCTAGTGAACCTACTGGGGAAAAACTGGTGTCCCTTCATTCCTAAACCAGGATATACTATGCTTGTATACATGTTCATTCAAAAAATCTGTGCAACAAACCCAGCTAAAGTCTTTACTACTAAGATACAGAGCAGAATACTTTTCTAATCTGCTTCTTTAGAAATCATATTTCTAATCACTTCAGCCAATCTTTTTATTGTTTCAAATGCAAGCTTTGCATACGGCCCCACATGAGCAGTGGCATTCTGCATTATTTATACCTAACATTTTGATGTATCATTTTTAATGCAAAAATTCAGTAACACATGTGAGTTCCTTTATATAGTTGAACCAAAAAAGAAGAAAACAAAACCCTACATCATTTCCATACACTGATCCTCAACACACAGTTATGATCTAGGTTGCCCCTATTCTTGGTTAATGTATGAATAACAGCATGCATTTGCAACCTGCAATCAGATTTTACTGCAGGAATAAAGCAAGGTCAAAATAATATCTAATGTTTAGACAGCATGCTGGTAGTTTCCCCATCAGCAGACTATTCTTAAATAATAATAACACATTAGCATTAAAAAGCTCTCCACAAAAATCATTCTGGATGCTCAGTGACCTGTGCAAAGAAAAGAAAATGTAATACACTGCTTTCTAATGCTCCCAGCCCCAGCTGCTGTAGTGTCAATTCTGTCACTACAGCTTTTCAGAGGTGGAACTAGCATGACTCAAGAAAATAACAAAACAAGAAAAAGAGAAGAAAAAATAAAAAAAATAAACTCCAGATGCAAGAAGCGAGAGTGTTGCAAGAGGAAAATGTTTTGCTCTAGCACTGGGTTTGAAGGGGCTGCCCTCTTTAGTACAATGGGAGCCAACTTCCCTGCTGTGTTCTCTGAAGTGGCTCATTGCAGAGCAGTAATATTATATCTTAATAAGCATAACACTGTGAACTGAGGCATATTTTTAAGTCAGACACATGGAAGGGAAACATATCAGAGTAGAGCTGTGTTATTTTTAATGGAGCATGTGTTTGTCTTGTAAGTGTGTCAGAAGAAAAGGAACAGGTCTCGGGTTTCTTCTCACCATGTCTGATGTAGGATGGGCACTCCAACTGCCTCTCTAAGTGACATTAGTGGTCTTTGATATTACAAAGACATGGGACGGTCTGGACTACACTTGCACCTCACATTCTTTTCTACTATTTGTGTACATCAGTGTTCATTTGAAGCTATCCTTCAGATGAAGCTTTTTAAAAACCACAAAGACTAAGATAGCTTTCATTAGATAAACAGGATTATAATGAGAGTCTCTGTCCTCTTCCCAGATTTATATGAGTATATGGTACAGATGATGGGGGATGTGCTCTACAGGAAAACGTATTTGCTTTTACATTCAACTAGAAAATAGATCTTGCAGTGTGGAATTGATAGCTGCCATTTGTGCCATACTGCAACCCATGCCACTCACCTCTCATTCATGACATCAAAACCAATATTAGAGTAAAAATGTTTGCAATGAAATACCTAAGGACATTTTAAATTTCAATTAATATCAATAATGGGTTTTTAAATAAGTCTTGGGTCAAGATGTATCACAAAACTATTTTCCACAGTGCACACAAAATATATTCTTATTCTGTCTTTGTGATATGACTGGATCTAGTCTTACATCCAGCAGCCAGCTGAGGCTGCTTGTCTATTATAGTCCCTTCCACCATTCCTGACAAATGAACAAATAACTAGATGCCCTGTGAAACATTTTAAATAGAACTGTCTCCTGGAAAAGCTGTTACTGACAGAGACAGGTTTGATCCAGGTCAAGAGAACCTGCTTTTGGGATAGAGAAGATCAATATTGGTCACTGGCTTTTTTATTTCTGTTTTTTTTTTTTTTTTTTTTTTTTTTTTTTACTAAGCGGAGGTAAGGATTATGATGAATAAAGTAGAGCACAAAACAAGCAACCTATGAACTGAAGTGCATCCTTCTTATTAAACCTTATTGTGCTCTTAAAGCAGTAGCAGAAGCTGTTGCTATGAACTCATGATCATGTAAGAGGCTTTCAAAAAAGCATTTAAAATTATATATTAGCTAGAAACCACTTTGTCCACAAATTCTGAAAGAGCTGAAAGTATCTTTTGAAAAGGAACCAGTGTATTTGAAAAGGAACCAATATATTTCATGGCAGAGTAAATTAGCTGCTATTTTTTACTTTTGAAGTGTTTGATCAAATCCAGTGCTGAGTACAAGTGTCTTAGAATTAATTTATTTAGAGTGCTTCTCTGTTGGTTACAAACCGGATCCTCTGACCTGGATCCTATAGTACTAACTGCCCCCCTTTGCTGTTGTGTTCTTTGGTGTATGTGTGAGAATTACGTGTTTCCAACACCAGCTGGAGGCGCTAAGGCCACGTTCTTATGTTTAAAAGCAATGCACAGGTTTTTGCGAGCTGGACAGATCAAAACTATGATTGCTTTTAATTATTCTATTTAAATAGCATCATCTACTCTGATTTTGCTTAACAATGAAAGCGCCAATTAAGAGGAAAGAATAGTCACCAAGACCAAGTCATCCCAGTGATGGAAAATGATAACACAGAATTTGACAGGTCTTGGGAAGCAATACTAGCTTTATAGCAACAATATTCTCTGTAGCCTTTGGCTAAGTCCAGGAATTCAGCCTACAATATAATCAATCCTCTACAATCCACAAGCATTAAATTAATCATTAAAATGTTGTTCTCCCCTTCCCAAACCTTCCATGTAACAAGCATCTCAGTAAGATGAAAGGCATTTGTTACTGAGAACAGCCTTAAGGAGAGCAAAAAGAGCAAATCTGAAAACATATTCATATTTTTCTGGAAATGGGTACTATTCATAAAACATTTAGTGAGTTCAAGGTCAACTTGTTCTCCTTCTGTATACTATTCATAACAGCATTTGACAACTCAGTGACAGTCAATCTAGCAGCTGAAGTGAATATATTGGGTCATCCAGTTTAAATAAAAGCTAAATCTTCGTTGTGGAATGAGCACAACAAAACCAAGAAAAACAAGAACAGCAAAAGGCTTTCCTGCTTCTGAAATTTCAATTAAAATCAACAACTATAGTTTCAAAAGAGAGGAAATAGATCTAATTCTGGTAAAAGGTGGCTACTTGAGCAGGTGTATGCATAAATGGCAAAAGATTATGGTCCTTCATACCACAGTGGGTGTTGTCTTCTCATTTATGTGAAACTTTATAATCCTGAGCATTACACAGATTATTCCCCCTCCCCCGCTCCCAGTATACCATGTCTGAGAAATGACCCACCACCAATAAGATATTCAAATTTTGCAGTTACAGTTACTCTGGACTTGTATTTTCACTTCTTATACAAGACCACCCTTGAGTTTATTCCCAATATTGACTGTTTCTTAATATCCTCTGCCATTCAGTAAAAGGTATCCCCTTATGGCTCTTGTCCTAATGAAAAGTGAGGAGATTACACTCATTGGATTGGAATAATGAGATTTTCATTTGACTTCAAAGCTGGTGAAAATAGTAGCTTGAGGAGCCACAGAGACACATGTTTTGGAAATCCTGGGAATATTGATTTTTGTATGCATGCAAATTCTGAGGTTGGGTCCATTTGTAATTCTAATATTTTTTCTCATTGTAGTTACTGTCATCATGAATCTTAACAAAGTTAGTCTCTGTCCATGTATGTCCCAAACATATGGATATAGATGGCATATACCCACCTTTTAGAAAAAAAAATTCTCTTACCTAAATAAAAAATAATCTTATATAGCGTATGTTGAAGACAGATGGTCCTAAACAACCAGCTCATACCTTCTCTCCACCACTTCCAAATTGCACAGCTATTTCTAACATAGTTGAAAGTGCATCATATCACCAATTGCCTTCTCTGTTTCAACAAGATATAAAACAAAAAACAACTAGCAATTGTTTTGTGGGTGGGTTCATAGATCAAAGATCAACTGTAGATTTTGAGAGGAGTATCAAATTCACAATCTACTTTGTTCCTTTTTGGAAACCACTACCTGGTTTTGTTTTTAAAGCTGCCACAGTTTTTCAACGGGATTCTTACTCCAAGAGCTCCGTATCTTTCATCAGCTAGCACCCACTGAATGACTGCTGTAGATTTGAATGTCAAATTCTTCTGCAGACATCCAGCTGGACTCTCTGGAGGGATTTAGCTGAAAGGGCTTGCTGGAGGAATGATGTTACTAATGGTTCCACCTCTCCCACTCCGCATCTTTCAAACATCAGCTATAAATATTTTGAATATGCTCATTATTTAAAATTTTAGATCTCTTCCCCGATTTTGTAAGGTATTTTAGAAGTGGCTTTCTGCCTACAGTTATAATGTATGTCTGCAGTCCACAAAGGCAGCTGACAAACACAGTGAATTTTGCTCTATATTTGGAAACATCTGCTGTTTCATTTCCATGATGCACAGTGACGTGCTATTCTAAGAGGAAGAATGAGTCTGGTCCAGGAGACATTAATTTCTGGTTATATATTACGATACTGAAGTTGGGATTCTTCTAATGTAACTCTTCTTAATCACCCTCTGGTGGTACTTCTCCATTGAGTAAAAGATGCAGAAAGAGTTGCTTAATGGTCCTCTTACTGTCAGACTGTTTGCTGAGGAAATAACTCCCACCCCTAGTAAGGCAGCCTTTTCAGATATCAGTAATTGGCTTCCTCTGCATCATTTTGTCATTCTTGAAAGAGATGCATATAGACAATGTAACTGTGACGTGGAGGCAAAATGACTAAATTGACTTGGGAGGGGCTTTGGTTTGAGCAGTCTCTAGATTCAGGGTGAGGTGCTAAGGATCTAGGAGAAAATTTGCTTTACTATGTATTCTATAAAGCAGTCACACCAAAAAGCCAGCAGTGTTATCAAACATATAAAAGCCCAGATGCATATTCAGGAGAAGTGCCCTTTGACGAGTCAAGAAAATTTGGCAAGATTCTGTTCATGATAGTGGCAGAGGAAATACTGGTTTTTAATGGTCTGTAAAATAATTTGAGAAGAAAACAGTTGCATGAATAATCTTAGCAATGCTTTATGGGTGGGTAAGGCACTTTACTATCTTTGGTGCTAGGGATAGTTTTGACTCTTATCTTCAACTGACCAAAAAGAAGGCATTTTCATATGTATTTCCATGGTGATCAACTGTCGATCACTGCTGGATCCAGAACATTGAGCTAGCTACCCCCATGGCCTGACCCAGCACCATTACGCCTATGGACTTTTGTTCCAGTG
Source organism: Haliaeetus albicilla (assembly GCF_947461875.1). Classification (NCBI taxonomy): domain Eukaryota; kingdom Metazoa; phylum Chordata; class Aves; order Accipitriformes; family Accipitridae; genus Haliaeetus; species Haliaeetus albicilla. Next base: position 25,596,686 of record NC_091490.1, on the reverse strand, counting down.
AAAAGGCAGGAGTTAAACCTTGCATGGGTTCAGAATCAGCCCACGTTTTTTGTTCCTCTCAATAATGGTTGTCAATGGAAAATTTAAATTAGAGCTAGGAGAGAGCATGGGGATTTAGGAGACCCAAGACAGCACATTTGTGAAGTGCTGTTATTATGCTACTGTTTGAGGTTTGGATGTCTTCTGAGTGTGTCTGTCTTCAATCACACTGCTAAGTGTACTGACAGAAATTTTGGAGAATGTTGAAAAATTGTATTTAAAATTCCCTCATGTATTCATTATGTAGGAGCTTTACAATATGTACATTACTTTTAGAGCAATGTAATTCTGTTGGCCAGGAATTCTTAGCTTTAAAAGGCTGGGGCACAAAGAGCTGCCTATTTCTACAGAGAGGACAGATTTGATCTTTTTCCTCTTAAATTTAGAGATTGGTGGAGTCTTTCTTCAGCAAAACTAAGGAAGAATACATTTTAATCCACCAGATTCAATTTGATTTGTTGAATTTCTGAATCTCTGTGATAAAAAACTACAAAAATTAAACTATTCCATTAGTTGAGCTGAAAGTAATACAGTATAGTTTAACATAGCAACAATGTTTTGTCCTAAATGTTATGCAAGACTGTCTATCAATAATTCAGCTCTTATATAAAATATTCTTGCAAGTAAGATATTGTACTTCAAGCACAAATGATCTGCGCAGATATATTTTCAAAGAATATCAGTCTCACTGTTTACGCCAGTGAAGAGTGAAAGAAACCTGAGGGTGAAAATTAAAACTATACAAAGTTTCATGAAATATGTGGGCTTGGAAGGAAAAATGAACATTTGGAACAGTTGGACTTCTAGCATGGAATGTGTCTTAATCATTCTATTGCTTTACTCTGATGCTTTAAACCAACTTTCAACAGATAAAAAGTGCCAAAAGGAACTTTAATGACAAAATACCCTTAAGTATGCAAGAAATGTAAAATAAGTGCAGCATGTACTGATGAAATGGCCTGTTCTAAGGTAATGCACTCCAAAACTGAGAGCTACAGGTGAAAAAAAGAAAAAGAATTATTACTTAAATCTCAGTTAAGATATACAAAAGAATCGATACCTTGGGGAAAAAAAAAAAAAAAATCTATGAATTTGCCCTGAGGTAAAATGCAAAGGTGATGAGAAAAGCTTTTATTGTAAGATGACTATGCAAAATCCCTGCATTTCATAAAAAATAATTAATGATCTTTTTTTTTTTTACAGGTTGTTTCATGTCTGCTTACATTATTCAGAAACATTTTACATCTTCACCTTCTAAATAGGCTGAACTGGCACTGTTCAGCTAGCTGTAAAGGCAGGAGTGACTACTTATACCAGTGATTTTTAAGAGGTATTTTTTGGGTTTGGAGTGACTAAAATTATGTCCCAACACTCGCAGCATTGCTATCCCATACTTCAATGAAATACAATTTAAGCATCTAGAAAACATGAGATTGGCTTCAAAGCTATGAGTTTGAAGTGAAGTGAGTACATTTGGCATGTCTAGCCTTCCAGGCCTTGTGGTTTTAGAATTCACTTCCTAACTTTTCCCCACAATTGTGAATAGATTTTTTTTTTTTTTTTTTTTAAAATGAGCACTGGATGATTTTACATAGCCCTGTGACTCTAGAAGTTGATGATTAAGTAGGCCATAAGAAATTCAGATACTACAGTAACTAGTGGTAAATGTACTGTTTGCTAACCCTGATTTTAAATGCTCTGAAGGAGAAGGTTAAAAACACCTAAATTCTTTCTGCCAAGGCTGTTTTTGTGTCTTACAGAGATCAGCTGTGTAAGAATGAAATCTTCCCCTCAGGCTTTTTTTTTTTTTTTTTTTTTTACAGCCAGATCCCTGTAACCATCAACTCTGGCAGTTAAATCTCTTTTTCACTTCTGTACAAAGAACAGTGAAGTTGAAACTGCCTGGAGAAGCTACCAAAGTTGTGCTCTCATCCTGCAGAGTCGTTTTGGTGGGGTTCTGCTGCAGGTCTTTCTACAGCTGGGGAAATGGAAATGTATCCTGGTTCCCGGACACCACTACTAATAATATGTCTTTTTATCCGAGTCACTTGTTTCTCTAGAGGTCACTGGAACTATTGCCGATACACAACTTTATATAGCTTTAGGCAGCTCTAGGCAGCTGGTGACCTCAGCAATTATGAGTGAAGATTTTCATGTGGGCGAGAGTCAAAAGGGAATATCACCTGAAAGTTTCTGAAAAGGGAGAAGTATGGGACCGCTTCACAAGTGAGAGATAATACTTGGTTGGTCTGCAAGGGCCCCATCAAACTTTCTCTGAGGAAGAAGATTTGGCTGGATACAAGGACAGCTGTCTTGCTTCCTCCCAATCAGATTACCCTGTGGCTCCCACGTGTCTTGCAGCCAGTACAGAGCCATAGCATCTGAGGTAGGCTTCAAGCTCCATGTGATTGCATTTCTGAAAGTGATGCACATACCTGTGATCACAAAATATAGATGATTTCCTCGGGGAACTGAACACTGTAATACTTGAGTGTACTCCAAGCAGGCAATACAATCCTATGGTTAGAATAGGTCTATGACATCTATTGGACTATAACTTTGATTCGGTAGTTAGTAAAGCCCTGTAAAAACCCAATATTGATATGATGCTGGTGTGTATTGTGAAAGCAATATTAACCCAATTGTCTCACCAGCCACAGAGCAAATAATCCCAGCACAGGATTGTTTCTCCAAAGTGGAATAATCAGTGTATCAGTGAAAACATGGGGGCCAAAGGTACCACTGTGTACAGATGAGCCCCCTCGTCCCCCTTCTTATTCCAAATAAGAATGCTATATTTTCAGATTTATGGTGTTGCTCCTTTCCTTCTCTTGCTCCATCACTTTACTCTTTCCCTCTCCTACCCTTTCAGTATGGCATACAATATAACTTCATAAGATATATTGGTGTGGGTATGATACTGAGATGGGATTTTTGTTTCTTCATTCTTTCGGTAAGGGAAGCTGAACAGACTCATATAGGTGGATGGGTGAAGCAAAGTAGAATATTACTGAATAATCTTCAATCTTGAATGAGGAAAATGAGATACAAGATGCCTAATGTTTCACTGACATCCATGGAAAGAGACATGAAAACATCCAAACCTCTCTGTGGAAGAAATTTCCGGGGACCACATGCCAACCCACAGCTGCAGTGAGAAGGGTGGCCCTGGCAGCCAGTGGGACAACAGGGGATCCCATGCACAGTCTCCTTGTGTGGCCACAGGGGAGAGGCTGTGCCTGGTGCATGAAGGAGAAGCAAAGCATGTTTGGCAAATTCTCAATGCAATGCTTTCCTCTTATTTCTGCACAGGAGGTAATACTGACTTAAAAGAAAACAAAAGTTTTGTGTAAAATGGGTAAAATACAACTCCATGTTTCTTAATTTCTGTAGTAATTTCATGATTATGTTTCTAAAAGAAAGAACACATTTTTATTTTCATAATTAACAGGAAATACATGTTATACATTAAATGTGACACAAGAGAAATGAATTATGCAGTAAACTCTGTGTGTGCTGATCAGCACAAAGCCCAAGGCACATTCAGCAGAGTTTCTATGAAGATCTGTAATGAGTTTCAAGTACATAATTTCCTGATGGAGGGTAAGAAAACATCCATCAATGCTAATTTTCCCACAGTTTTTAGCTTTTTATGGATACTTTACAGCTTACAAAAAAGATGAGTTTCTAAAGTGCAGCTTGAGGAAACTCTCTGAGTAATTAGAGAGTATTCCTAGCCAAAACTAATGAGGTCTGAACCTTAAACATGGGGATGGTTCAAAGTTGACAGCCCCAGCTTCTAATTTCTTCCAAAAGGTTAAACTGATTCCCCAAATCTCTACATGAATATTTTGTTTTCTAGTTGAACTGTAAACCAAGGTTGTCATTGTGACCTCAAAAAAGTAGAATTTAGGTGTTAGGCTCATTCCTGATTCTGTAGTAGTGTTGCACAGGATTGAGGATTAAACGGTCTGAAAAAGCAAACTTGAATGAGATTGGGGCATCTCTATGCCAAGATTGAGGGCTTTGTGAAGTAATGCTGACTTTGTAGTGGAGCACATGATCATATGCACTGGTTTATTCTTTTAAGCTTCTGTCAAGCTGTTGCAACAAAGACATCCTGACATTTTAGGAGTGAGAAAGTGGATTTTAGATACTGGCAAGAAGGCAGTAGCAACTTCTCTAGTTAGGCAGTTGTCCATTTTATATTGAGTTCTATTTGCTAGGTTCCAGACTTCAGAGAATCCAAACCTAATATCTATGAATATTTTTCCAGCTATTGTATGTTGCTTATTTAGTGAGGAGACATTAAATATATTCCTTGTTTATATAACAATATATATTAAATGTGTAGTATAAATATAAACATCAACATATTAAATATAAAAATTATACCTGATATAACAAGGTACTTAACCGTTTAAGATTCTAGTGACTTTAGAGAATTTAGAAGCGGTCAGGCTAAGAGTTATGATGAGCTTTCAAAGAGAAATGCTGAACTGGTATGTAGGGAGGGTAAAACTGTTTAGTAAAACTTGCCCTTTCTGGAAGCATCAGGTTGTTATTTGACTGAGTGTCTCCTGCTTACATGCCTCAGTTATGTTAAACAAAAGCTTGCTCAAAGGAGATCGCTACTCTTATTGAGTCATAATTTAAGATAGAGTCTAAAATTAATGTTCAAGTTTCTTAACACAGATTTGTTTCCAGCACCTCTCACTTGAACTAGAAGGCTTTTCTATATCCACAGAGTAGATTTGATTTGATGAATCACAGAATCAAAAGCTATGACCTGCTGAACAGCAACAACAACAAAAACCTTCAGATATACGTGAATAAATTAAAGATTTGCTTATAGAATTTAGAGCCACTTGAATTCTGCAAGACAATACTTACTGTTCAGTTGTGCTTCAGTTCCAAAGCAGAGCTTGCTTCAATCATATCTGTGTTTCTGCTAGTATTTACAGACATTCATGGGAACAGGTTTTTGTTCACAAAAGTGCTTTAAGGAAAGGCTGTGCCTTGTATGAGTCCAGGCATGACCAACAATACTGCAGAGACACCCTAAATAGTTCTATTTGAAACATTTCAGCTATTCAGTTAAGACACAGAAACAATTCTGTGGGACTGGATGACCAAGTTATGAAAAATAAATAATTATTCTGGATTACTATGGATTTCTACAAAGAGATTATGTCCTGAATTTTTTTCAGCCCATCGACCCAGTGATCACTGTGGATATTCAGAGAAAGCAGGATAGGATCTCTCATGCTTTGGTATTAGGAAAAAAGGTTCATTTATTCTTGATTAAGGTAGGCAAAAATAAGTTGTTGAGCTCTGGTACTAACACAAAAGTATTTTGTGACACAATAGGGAATAGGAATATAATACTGAATATTATTCACTTAACTTTGATGCAAACAAAACTTTTGTAGTCTGATACTACACTCATTTCCCTGTTCAGTAGTTAGTATGTCAAGTGTTCATACTGGATCTTAAAACGTGCTAGAAAGCTCATGAGTATATCAACATCTGCAGCATAAAACTGTCTTCTCTTTGATCATTCAAGCTTTCCATCACACTAGGTGGTCCTAACTAATAAGGAACTGTGATCCTCTTCACTACTTGATTCCAGTAGCCATGCAACAGACCGTATAAAATTAGTGCTTGCAATTATTGTTTTAGTCAAATACCAACACTTATCTACAGAATTACGATCCTGTCAGTGAATCAGTTCCTTTTAATTACATGTTTATAAATCATTTCACTATATGTATGGGAACCAAAATTTCTTTTTTAAGCATTTAAACATTCTACAACTTTTTCTTTGCGATTTTTTTTCTCTTGAGGCAAAAACCCGTGCAAGTGTTTTAATATATGTAATATATGTTACTGAGCAGGAGCGCTGCTCTGAATTTCCATATAAATATGTACTATGAAAAATAGAAAGCTTTGATTTTCTCCAGATTTCTGTATGTATTAAGTTCTTTGTATAAGAATCTTGTTTACAAGTCTGACAGGCCTGTGCAATGCCCATACGGTCAGCATTCAATCCTATATCTCTGCTTCAGCAGCCCTTGTCTGCCTTGTTAAGGATGCTGGGCACTAACAGCCCTACTCATTTTGTTGTAGTGAGAACTCTGAAAAACACACATGCAGAAAAGGAATAGGCATCTTCAGAATTAAATACCTGCTTCTCGTAACACTCTTTTCCCAGGCAGCTATTCTGTAATGAGTTTAATTGATCTTTGAATCTTTGAACAAAGGTGATTGCACACAGGATGCCAGTTAAGGTGCCCTGTCTTAGTTAAGGGGAAGTTGTGGCTATAGGATAACAGTCACATTGAGCAGATACCCAGGTGTGGAACAGGAAGGTATGTATTTTTTGTTTAGATACTAGGGTTTAATGATAAATGAAGAAGGGCTGATGATAAAATTCATTAGTGTGATGACAGTTCCTTCTGAAAGGAGTTTCAAGCAACTTCAACCAGGCAGGTCCTCCACAGATGTCTTTCCTGTATTTAAAAAAAATCTGCTCAATTTGAGATTATTGAGAATGAAGAAGCTGCCAAGGGGAAACGGAGTGACCTCCAGGTACATACCTGATCTCTGTAGAAACCTTAGGCCCCCTTCTGCTTTGATTATAGGTTGATTTGATTTGCTGACCTCATAATCTTGGAAAATGTATGTTTGTGATGGGATCATGGTGAGGTATGTAAGTTCAAGAAAGCCCTTTTGATGCATGAATAATTCCTATCTTAGAGGTTTATGATAGTAACCCCCCTTCCCCAAATCTTGTGTAGGCAGCAATTTATGTCATGGTCTCTCGAGTACATACATGATTTGCGACTTAGAGGTACAGGATGGTCATTGGTTCATGCTGCAGTGTCTACAGCACCTAAGGTTGATCCTAACCTTACTCCCAGCCCAGCTATTCGATTGGGATACTTGATTAGGTTGGATTATCTGACAGTAGGTCTTTCTGGTGCTCTGAATGTCTCATGCAGAGTGCCAGCAATCTGAAGCACTGAGCACTAACTTTCAGTGCCAGTCAGCTGAAAAAAAAAAGAAAACTGAAGAATTTAACCTTTATAGTTTCATTGCCATACAGTCCCTTAATTCTACATACTCCTTAGAGTTTTGGTTAAAAACCCCTGGTAGTTATATGCTAGTGGAACATACAGATTTGAGACTTTGACTTTCTTCCATTTTAAAATATAGGTGTAGATTTTAAATAATTGTGAAAGAAATAAAAGAGGGGAGATGTCTGCCCTAAGAGAGGAATGACACAATTGATTTGCTCTGAACTGCCTGGGATCATTTAAAACCAGTGAATTAAAAATCAGATAGTTGGTCAGGGCTATAATTTACACTACAGAGGTGATAAAGCCTTTTGTGTTCGTATTTACAAAGAAAGCATTAAACTACAGTGATTTTTGATTTTTTTTTTCTTCCCACCAGGGAGAAATGTGAAACTCAATTTTACCCCCGATTGGTAAGGTGCTAATTTGTCTGACAAGTTGTTGGAATCTCAGCATGTTTGAGGTATCCTTGATGTATCAACACCTTCATGCTGAATGAAGGATGCCTTTAATGTGTAAATGTTTAGTACATATCCTAGATCTCATTAGCCAAGAACAATACAAACCACACACAGGCAAGAAGGGTCAGAAGCAAGCTCCAGTCAAAGAGAAAAATCTTTTATGTTCTAATTAAATGAGCAAACATTTGGAATACATCTCATTTGCAAATAGTTTCTCAAAAAATACCCTTAAAATTCATAGCCTAACCTGTGTCCTAAAGGCCTGATGAGTCTAATATCAAACGGTGTATCCTGAATCAGAGTGCCATGTTGTTAACACTGATGTCTTAAAATTCTTACTACATGAAATATCATAAAATGTTAAGAATTGTAGAGAAAAGCAGTTGTTAATAAAACCACAAAAGTATACTTTTCCAAACTATTTCTGTTGTTAACCTAAACCTTGGCAAGTTATACGTAACTTCAGAAATTTAGTTTCATTGACTCTTTTGTGAAAATGAAAACATTTCTAGGGAAAATGAAACCATTTTCTAGGGAAATACCATCTCCGTTTGAACGAAAGGTAGAATGTCCATTTCACTCTGTAAGTATAGCAACATCAAAAAGAAGCCAAGCCAGTGAAAAACACTTTAAAGTGTTTAAAGTTAAAGATACTTTAAAGAAAAGCCAGTAGAAATGTATGCAACTGTATTGAGCTGTGGCTCATCTGGAGAGCAGAGGGCTGCTGGTGAGGAGAGGAGAGCTCTTTGCTAGATATCTTCTAACAGGACTTTTCTGTTTGTGAGATGAGAAAAATGATGACTCTGATTGAGGAACTGGAGGATGTGGTCACATACTCTCAACTGGTTGTCACTGCCCTTTTCCTAGTTTTGGCTGGGATTATGCTGCTTCCCTTTGAAGAAGTTTTCCAGGCTGGGATGAGCATCAGGTTCAAGTACAACAGGACTCAAAATTAGAATTTTTGCTAATTTGCATTGCTGGTTGTTACTTTTACTCTCCTCCAGCCTGTAGCACTTCAGACATTTGATGCCGCAGTTTTGATAAATACAATATAATAACAGGAACAAAGGGCAAACAAAACCTGCAATTTAAACGTAGCAAAAAAAAAAAAAGCTAGATTTTGCTACCATACTTTATTAGAAAGACCAGGAGGCACAGCTGAGTAGCACAGGTTGCTGAGCAAGGTCAAAGCTTCAGTGGATCTCAGGTCCCTGCTGTGGAGAGGGACAGAGAGACACTGGTCTCCTGCAATTCATGGTCTCGAGAGGGTACCACATTTGCCACATTTCTGAGTTAATGCACAAGGGTGGATGTGTATGTGTTTATATAGAGTAAGTTCATTGCAGTAGGTGAGTATGTTTGGGACACAACTGGTCTTATTTGTCTTGCATGGATTGCATTAAATATATTTATGAAAGGAGACATAGAAAACAAAAATGTAAACAAAGATCTTCTCGAAGTTGTCTTAAATATTCCCAGCTTGAAGAATTAAAAAAAAAAATAAAAATCCTGTTTTGACAATCTTGATTACCAGTATCTCAAGGGAGGAAACATATTTTCAATACTGTGATTGAGTGTTGGAAAAAAGAGTCTTGTTTGTAGTGCTGGTGAGATGCATAAAAATTATCTGCATCTATTTGCTTGTTATGCAACTTTCGAAGCCTAGTATTTAAATAAATCCCCATGATGAGTTTATGAAATTTTGCAAAACCCTTCTTCCAGCCAAACGTGTTATTTTTCCATCTTTGTTTTAAATATTTGGAACAGCTCCCTCTGTCCTGCACCAGAGCCAGAGGGAAGTGGTGGGCACTTAGGTCTGGGAGATTCAGACAGGTCTGTCAGAGGTGGCCTCACCCTGCCTCCAGGGCGCTCAGGCTCTCTGCTCTAGCTGTTCACATTGCCCTTCCCATCCCCACTGCCCTTCGACAGTCAAATGGCCCTGAGAAGCTGCTCAGCAACCCCCAGCCCTCACCTGGGCACTGCCATCTGCTGTCACTGTTTTCCCATCCTGGAGCAGCCTGAACAGGGCTGGTGGGCTTGTTACCAACCCTGTTACTCATTCCACCCTGGCTTTGGTACTAGGTGGTGCCTCTTGCTCTGTCTAGACCAAAGCATAAGGTGGGCTTGGGCCCATGGGGATAAACATGGAGCTTCTGCTCCATTTGGAGCCCCTGGAGGAGGACACCTGTCTCACCTAACCCTTGCTGTGGTCCTCGCCACCACCCCCTTCTCTGCAGGCCACGTGGGCACACTGATGTGCTGCAAACTTCTGGCTGGCTGTGTTCCGATGTTGCGTAGAAGAGATTAGAGAACCACTTTTCATTCCTATTTATCCGCATTACATGAAATCAGCCTAATGCTGTTGGTCAGTTCAGTTGCAATAGTGCCCTCATCTGTGTACGACTTCATTCCTTCTTTCTGCTTTTCTTTTCCAGAAGTCAATCTCTTTGAACTGCTGAAACCTGATGACTTGCAATCCATAGCCTGTAAAACAATAAGGTCAGCAGTGCGAAGATTCAGATTTTCTGCCTCTAAGCGCAGACTGCTGTGCTGCGCCACTGGGGTGAGTCTGACCTAAGCTGATTGCCTGCTAGAAGAACAGACTGGGAGGAAAGGGATTAAAAATACCTGGAGACATGTTGAGCTGTTAATACAGTATCTGTCCACTTCGCATAGATAGCTGGGGGAAATATGGCTGCGTAAATTTACAATAGATGTGATTGGCAAACGTCATTTTCTTGTTAAATAGTAAATCATTGATGGACCCTGTGACTGGAATTCTAAGCCCCATATGCTACACTGCAACCTTGCAAAGTGATCAAGAACATTTACAAGCCCAGTCATAAGATCAGCTTTTCCAATGAAGGTGAAACAGGAGGCTCAATTGCACCCAAGTTTATGTTGCACTCACAAAAGAAAATATCAGACAGTAAGGATCAGACCATCAATCAGTAAAATGATGCAAAATCATTTGATGCAAATCAGTGAAATGATGCAAAGGGAGAGATTTTCTTCAGGTTTTGACAAACTAAGTATGGGCCTAAGTATGATCCCAAGGAGTGCTGAGGAATTCAGAAATGATACAGACAGTTATGTCCACATATACATCTGGTATGCTTTGCCTAAGTGAGAGAGAATATATCTGCGACATGCAAAAAATAAACAAACAAAAAAAGATTAATTTCCCTAATATGTGAGTAGGGCTGGGATAACAATACCACACTGATGGATAGCAGTGAGTGCCTGGGGTCAGCGGGTGAGTGGCAGAGCTGTGTGGGGATGGTTATATGGGGCCAGCTTACAGCACTGCCTCAGCCCGTGGGTTAGAAGGCAGGGTAAGCTATTCATAGTCAAGAACTTGCACAGAACACTTAGCCCTTAGACAAAAGAAAAGAAAGAAAGTGCTTTTTGACTAAAAGTTCGAAGCTTCTTTTGTGGTTTGAGGCTATCATCTCATGAACAGTTCGCCCAAGAAATTATTGCTAAAGTGACTAGAGGAGTGTTGTGGCAAGTCTTCCAATTTCACAAGATAAACCCCGAGCGAACTGGCCACAGAAGCTGGGTGACCTGTTCCTGTGCCTGGCTGGCTGATGAAAACTCTCTGGGTTAGTTAGCTGTGTAAATACTCATGATCATAAAGTTGCTGTAGGCTTTACAGTTGGTCTCGAAGTCATATTCCTACTACTAAGACAATTTACAAAGTACTGTTAAATATTTCCCTTATATTAGGGCCTGGAGCTCAAATCAGAAAAGCTGCAAGAATTAGCCAGTCCTAACAAGGTTCAATTTCTGCCTGAAATTAAATTAGCTGGCATCAATTTGGAGAAAACCTACTATAATGAGGTTTTCCTGTTGAGAGTGACCAAAACAGATAATAGGAAGAAGCACAACAAATAAGCAAAGGAAGAAAGAAAGGTCTAGGAAGGTAGAGCAGGTATGTGAACATATTTTTCATGGACATTTTGACTTTCTTGCTATATTCATTTACTTTATGTCACACAGTTTCATGTCATACAGTTTCATGTCACAGTAGCAATAATCTTAACAGGAACAAAATTCTCTCTCCGGCCTAATACAATAGGGACAAGTATTTACATATTTAACTTCAGTTTAGGTGCCTGTACTGAAATCAGTGGGAGTTAGAGGAACTTAAGCATACTTAAAGATCTTGTGATTGTTCTCTTCAAACACAATTTTTCAATTCCACAGGTAAAGTTCTGGTTTTATTAGGGTAATGATCATAGAGCATTTGTCTACTCCTAATTGATAGAAGTAAATATTAATTTCAGATCTGAATCCAACCCTCAGATGCCTACACATTTATCACTGCAGATATTGAAAAGATTTGCAGGGGTGCATGTGCAGAATTGTGAAATCAGACCTGGATCCTTGGAATTGCTCATTGGCCATAAGTGTATGCAAAGCAGAGCACTGCTGTTTTCCTCTGGCTCATTTTTAGTTTTGGGATTCCAGTAGGCGATGCTAAATGCAAATCCCTCAATGCTGATCCCTCCTACATTCCCATTGGCAGCTGCACATTCTAAATGCTGTGAAAGCAGATCACAGCGTAGTGTGCTGCAAACAGGTATGTGATAGATGAGCCACAATAACTGTTCAG